>NW_027475203.1:0-260721 GCF_051020985.1 Nomia melanderi
ATATAAAACTATATAAAAATAATAAAACTATATAAAACTATATAAAACTATATAAAATTATGTAAAACTATAAAAAACTAATAAAACTATATAAAGCTACATAAAACTATATAGAACTATATAAAACTACATAAAACAACATAAAACTACATAAAACTATATATAACTATATAAAACTATATAAAATTATATAAACCAAATAAAACAATTTGAAACTATGTAAACCAAATAAAACTATATAAAGCTGAACACAACTATGTGAAACTTTGTAAAACTATATAAATCTACATAAAACTAAGGAAAACTATATAAAACTATGTAAAACTATATAAAACTATGCATAACTATATAAAACTAGAAAAAACAATATCACTCTATATGAAACTTTATAAAACTACATCAAACAATATCGATCTATATAAAACTATATAAAACTACATAAAACAATATCAATCTACATAAAACTAGGGAAAACTATGCAAAACTATATAAAACTATATAAAACTATATAAAACTATATAAAAGTAATCAAACTATATAAAACTACATAAAAGTGTATAAAACTATATTAAAGAATATAAAAGTATATAAAAGTATATAAAACTATATAAAACTATATAAACCTATATAAAATTATATAATACTATATAAAACTATATAAAACTATATAAAACTATATAAAACTATATAAAACTATATAAAACTATACAAAACTATATAAAACTATATAAAGCTATATAAAACTATATAAAACTATATAAATCTATATGAAACTGTATAGAATTATATAAAACTAACAAAGCTATATAAAACTACATAAATCTATATAAAACTATATAAAACTATATAAATCTAAATAAAACTATGTAAAAGTATATAAAAATATATATAAAACTATATAAAAATATATATAAAACTATATAAAACTAATAAAATTATGTAAAATTATATAAAACTAACAAAGCTATATAAAACTATATAAAACTATATAGAACTATGTGAAACTGTATAAAACCATATAAAACTAACAAAACTAATAAAACTATATAAAATTATTCAAAGCTATACAAAACTGTATAAAACGATATCAATCTATATAAAACTACATAAAACTACATAAACCTATATAAAACTATATAAAACTATATAAAACTATATAAAACTATACAAAACTGTATAAAACGATATCAATGTATATAAAACTACATAAAACTATATAAAACTATGCAAAACTATATAAAACTATATAAAACTATATAAAACTATATAAAACTATATAAAACTATATAAAACTATTCAAAACTATATAAAACTATATAAAACTATATAAAACTATATAACACTAATCAAACTATATAAAACTACATAAAAGTGTATAAAACTATATTAAACCATGCAAAAGTATATAAAAGTATATAAAAGTATATAAAACTATATAAAACTATATAAAACTATATAAAATTATGTAAAACTATAAAAAATTAATAAAACTATATAAAGCTACATAAAACTATATAGAACTATATAAAACTATATAAAACTAAACAAAACTATATAAACCTATATAAAACTATATAAATCTACATAAAGCTAAGGAAAACTGTGTAAAACTATATAAAACTATATGAAACTACGTAACACTATATAAAACTATATAAATCTATATAAAACTGTGTAAAACTATATAAAACTAATAAAACTATATAAAAATACATAAAACTATAGAAAACTATATAAAACTGTATCAAACTACATAAACCTATATAAAACTACACAAAACTATATAAAATTATATAAAACTATGTAAAACTATGTAAAACTATTTAAAACTATGTAAACCTAATAAAACGATATAAAACTATACAAAACTATATAAAACCATATAAATCTATATAAAACTCTGTAAAACTATATAAAATTATGTAAAACTATATAAAACTAAATAAAACAATATCAATCTATATGAAACTGTATAGAACTACATAAAACAATATCGATCTATATAAAACAATATAAAACCACATAAAACAATATAAAACTATATAAAACTATATGAAACTATATAAAACTATATAAAACTATATGAAACTTTATAAAACTATATAAAACTATATAAAACTATATAAAACTATATAAAACTATATAAAACTATATAAAACTATATAAAACTACATAAAACTATATAAAACTATATAAAAATATTAAAACTATATGAAATTATATAAAACTATATAAAAATAATAAAACTATATAAAACTATATAAAACTATATAAAATTATGTAAAACTATAAAAAACTAATAAAACTATATAAAGCTACATAAAACTATATAGAACTATATAAAACTACATAAAACAACATAAAACTACATAAAACTATATGAAACTATATAAAACTATATAAAATTATATAAACCAAATAAAACAATTTAAAACTATGTAAACCAAACAAAACTATATAAAGCTGAACACAACTATGTGAAACTTTGTAAAACTATATAAATCTACATAAAACTAAGGAAAACTATATAAAACTATGTAAAACTATATAAAACTATGCATCACTATATAAATCTAGAAAAAACAATATCAGTCTATATGAAACTTTATAAAACTACATCAAACAATATCGATCTATATAAAACTATATAAAACTACATAAGACAATATCAATCTACATAAAACTAAGGAAAACTATGCAAAACTATATAAAACTATATAAAACTATATAAAACTATATAAAACTAATCAAACTATATAAAACTACATAAAAGTGTATAAAACTATATTAAACAATATAAAAGTATATAAAAGTATATAAAACTATATAAAACTATATAAAACTATATAAAATTATGTAAAACTATAAAAAACTAATAAAACTATATAAAGCAACATAAAACTATATAAATCTATTAAAACTATATTAAACTATATAAAAGTGTATAAAACAATATCTATCTATATAAAACTATATAAAACTATATAATAGTACATAAAACTATATAAAACTATATAAAACTATATAAATCTAAATAAAACTATGTAAAAGTATATAAAAATATATATAAAACTATATAAAAATATATATATAACTATATAAAAATATATATAAAACTATATAAAACTAATAAAACTATGTAAAATTATATAAAACTAACAAAGCTATATAAAACTATATAAAACTATATAAAACTATGAGAAACTGTATAAAACCATATAAAACTAACAAAACTAATAAAACTATATAAAATTATTCAAAGCTATACAAAACTGTATAAAACGATATCAATCTATATAAAACTACATAAAACTACATAAACCTATATAAAACTATATAAAACTATATAAAACTATATAAAACTATGTGAAACTATACAAAACAATATTAAACTATATAAAACTATACAAAACTATATAAAACTATATAAAACTATATAAAACTATATAAAACTATGCAAAACTATATAAAACTAGAAAAAACCATATCAGTCTATATAACACATTATAAAACTACATCAAACAATATCGATCTATATAAAACTATATAAAACTACATAAAACAATATCAATCTACATAAAACTAAGGAAAACTATGCAAAACTATATAAAACTATATAAAACGATATAAAACTATATAAAACTATATAAATCTATATAAATCTATATGAAACTGTATAGAATTATATAAAACTAACAAAGCTATATAAAACTACATAAAACTATATAAAACTATATAAAACTATATAAATCTAAATAAAACTATGTAAAAGTATATAAAAATATATATAAAACTATATAAAAATATATATAAAACTAATAAAACTATGTAAAATTATATAAAACTAACAAAGCTATATAAAACTATATAAGACTATATAAAACTATGTGAAACTGTATAAAACGATATAAAACTAACAAAGCTAATAAAACTATATAAAATTATTCAAAACTATACAAAACTGTATAAAACGATATCAATCTATATGAAACTACATAAAACTATATAAAACTATGGAAAACTATATAAAACTATATAAAACTATATAAAACTATACAAAACTGTATAAAACGATATCAATGTATATAAAACTACATAAAACTATATAAAACTATGCAAAACTATATAAAACTATATAAAACTATATAAAACTATATGAAACTATATAAAACTATATAAAATTATATAAACCAAATAAAACAATTTAAAACTATGTAAACCAAATAAAACTATATAAAGCTGAACACAACTATGTGAAACTTTGTAAAACTATATAAATCTACATAAAACTAAGGAAAACTATATAAAACTATGTAAAACTATATAAAACTATGCATAACTATATAAAACTAGAAAAAACAATATCACTCTATATGAAACTTTATAAAACTACATCAAACAATATCGATCTATATAAAACTATATAAAACTACATAAAACAATACCAATCTACATAAAACTAAGGAAAACTATGCAAAACTATATAAAACTACATAAAAGTGTATAAAACTATATTAAACAATATAAAAGTATATAAAAGTATATAAAACTATATAAAACTATATAAACCTATATAAAATTATATAAAACTATATAAAACTATATAAAACTATATAAAACTATATAAAACTATATAAAACTATATAAAACTATATAAAACTATATAAAACTATATAAAACTATATAAACCTATATAAAACTATACAAAACTATATAAAACTAGCAAAACTATTAAAACTATATAAAACTATATAAAACTATATAAATCTAAATAAAACTATGTAAAAGTATATAAAAATATATATAAAACTATATAAAAATATATATAAAACTATATAAAACTAATGAAACTATGTAAAATTATATAAAACTATATAAAACTATATAAAACTATGTGAAACTGTATAAAACCATATAAAACTAACAAAACTAATAACACTATATAAAATTATTCAAAGCTATACAAAACTGTATAAAACGATATCAATCTATATAAAACTACATAAAACTACATAAACCTATATAAAACTATATAAAACTATATAAAACTATATAAAACTATGTGAAACTATACAAAACAATATTAAACTATATAAAACTATACAAAACTATATAAAACTATATAAAACTATATAAAACTATATAAATCTATATCAAACTATGTAAAAGTATATAAAAATATATATAAAACTATATGAAAATATATATAAAACTAATAAAACTATGTAAAATTATATAAAACTAACAAAGCTATATAAAACTATATAAGACTATATAAAACTATGTGAAACTGTATAAAACGATATAAAACTAACAAAGCTAATAAAACTATATAAAATTATTCAAAACTATACAAAACTGTATAAAACGATATCAATCTATATAAAACTACATAAAACTGTGGTTTTCTCGGCCCCTGGTGGTCCGAGGTCGTTCCCGCTGCTCAGATTCATGCGCCAGGGCCTCCTACAGACAATGCACTTTGATTTATTGCGCTATCTGTAATAGCACCCGAGATATCACCAGATATATATTGGATTTTCCCCTGAGCCTGAGTATCCGGCCCCATGGGACTGTGGTTTTCTCGGCCCCTGGTGGTCCGCGGTCGTTCCCGCTGCACAGATTCATGCCCCAGGGCCCCCTACAGACAATGCACTTTGATTTATTGTGCTATCTCTAATATAACCCGAGATATCACCAGATATATATTGGATTTTTCCCTCACCCTGAGTGTTCGGCCCCATGAGACGGTGGTTTTCTCGGACCCTGGTGGTCCGAGGTCGTTCCCGCTGCACAGATTCATGCGCCTGGGCCTCCTACAGACAATGCACTTTGATTTATTGCGCTATCTGTAATAGCACCCGAGATATCACCAGATATATATTGGGTTTTTCCTTGACCCTGAGTGTTCGGCCCCATGAGACGGTGGTTTTCTCGGCCCCTGGTATTTCGAGGTCGTTCCCGCTGCACAGATGCATGCGCCAGGGCCCCCTGCAGATAATTCACTTTGGTTTATTGCGCTATCTCTACTAGCACCCGAGATATCAACAGATATGTATTGGATTTTTCCCTGACCCTGAGTGTCCGGCCCCATGTGTCGGTGGTTTTCTCGGCCCCTGGTGGTCCGAGGTCGTTCCCGCTGCACAGATTCATGCGCCAGGGCCTCCTGCAGATAATTCACTTTGGTTTATTGCGCTATCTCTAATAGCACCCGAGATATCACCAGATATATATTGGATTTTCCCCTGACCCTGAGTGTCCGGCCCCATGAGACGGTGGTTGTCTCGGCCCCTGGAGGTCCGAGGTCGTTCCCGCTGCACAGATTCATGCGCCAGGGCCTCCTACAGACAATGCACTTTGATTTATTGTGCTATCTGTAATATAACCCGAGATATCACCAGATACATATTGGATTTTTCCCTGACCCTGAGTGTTCGGCCCCATGAGACGGTTGTTGTCTCGGCCCCTGGTGGTCCGAGGTCGTTCCCGCTGCACAGATTCATGCGCCAGGGCCTCCTGCAGATAATTCGCTTTGGTTTATTGCGCGATCTCTAATAGCACCCGAGATATCACCAGATATATATTGGATTTTACCCTGACCCTGAGTGTCCGGCCCCATGTCTCGGTGGTTTCCTCGGCCCCTGGTGGTCCGAGGTCGTTCCCGCTGCACAGATTCATGAGCCAGGGCCTCCTACAGACAATGCACTTTGATTTATTGCGCTATCTGTAATAGCACCCGAGATATCACCAGATGTATATTGAATTTTTCCCTGACCCTGAGTGTCCGGCCCCATGAGACGGTGGTTTTCTCGGCCCCAGGTATTTCGAGGTCGTTCCCGCTGCACAGATTCATGCGCCAGAGCCTCCTGCAGATAATACACTTTGGATTATTGCCCTGTCTCTAATAGCACCCGAGATATCACCAGATATATATTGGATTTTCCCCTGACCCTGAGTGTCCGGCCCCATGAGACGGTGGTTTACTCGGCCCCTGGTGGTCCGAGGTCGTTCCCGCTGCACAGATTCATGCGCCGGGGCCTCCTACAGACAATGCACTTTGATTTATGGCGCTATCTGTAATAGCACCCGAGATATCACCTGATATATATTGGATTTTCCCCTGACCCTGAGTGTCCGGCCCCATGAGACGGTGGTTTTCTCGGCCCCTGGTGGTCCGAGGTCGTTCCCGCTGCACAGATTCATGCGCTAGGGTCTCCTGCAGATAATGCACTTTGATTTATTGCGCTATCTCTAATAGCACCCGAGATATCACCAGATATATATTGGATTTTTCCCTGACCCTGAGTGTCCGGCCCCATGAGACGGTGGTTTTCTCGGCCCCTGGTATTTCGAGGTCGTTCCCGCTGCACAGATGCATGCGCCAGGCCCCCCTGCAGATAATTCACTTTGGTTTATTGCGCTATCTCTACTAGCACCCGAGATATCAACAGATATGTATTGGATTTTTCCCTGACCCTGAGTGTCCGGCCCCATGTGTCGGTGGTTTTCTCGGCTCCTGGTGGTCCGAGGTCGTTCCCGCTGCACAGATTCATGCGCCAGGGCCTCCTACAGACAATGCACTTTGATTTATTGCGCTATCTGTAATAGCACCCGAGATATCACCAGATGTATATTGAATTTTTCCCTGACCCTGAGTGTCCGGCCCCATGAGACGGTGGTTTTCTCGGCCCCAGGTATTTCGAGGTCGTTCCCGCTGCACAGATTCATGCGCCAGAGCCTCCTGTAGATAATACACTTTGGATTATTGCCCTGTCTCTAATAGCACCCGAGATATCACCAGATATATATTGGATTTTCCCCTGACCCTGAGTGTCCGGCCCCATGAGACGGTGGTTGTCTCGGCCCCTGGAGGTCCGAGGTCGTTCCCGCTGCACAGATTCATGCGCCAGGGCCTCCTACAGACAATGCACTTTGATTTATTGTGCTATCTGTAATATAACCCGAGATATCACCAGATACATATTGGATTTTTCCCTGACCCTGAGTGTTCGGCCCCATGAGACGGTTGTTGTCTCGGCCCCTGGTGGTCCGAGGTCGTTCCCGCTGCACAGATTCATGCGCCAGGGCCTCCTGCAGATAATTCGCTTTGGTTTATTGCGCGATCTCTAATAGCACCCGAGATATCACCAGATATATATTGGATTTTACCCTGACCCTGAGTGTCCGGCCCCATGTCTCGGTGGTTTCCTCGGCCCCTGGTGGTCCGAGGTCGTTCCCGCTGCACAGATTCATGAGCCAGGGCCTCCTACAGACAATGCACTTTGATTTATTGCGCTATCTGTAATAGCACCCGAGATATCACCAGATGTATATTGAATTTTTCCCTGACCCTGAGTGTCCGGCCCCATGAGACGGTGGTTTTCTCGGCCCCAGGTATTTCGAGGTCGTTCCCGCTGCACAGATTCATGCGCCAGAGCCTCCTGCAGATAATACACTTTGGATTATTGCCCTGTCTCTAATAGCACCCGAGATATCACCAGATATATATTGGATTTTCCCCTGACCCTGAGTGTCCGGCCCCATGAGACGGTGGTTTACTCGGCCCCTGGTGGTCCGAGGTCGTTCCCGCTGCACAGATTCATGCGCCGGGGCCTCCTACAGACAATGCACTTTGATTTATGGCGCTATCTGTAATAGCACCCGAGATATCACCTGATATATATTGGATTTTCCCCTGACCCTGAGTGTCCGGCCCCATGAGACGGTGGTTTTCTCGGCCCCTGGTGGTCCGAGGTCGTTCCCGCTGCACAGATTCATGCGCTAGGGTCTCCTGCAGATAATGCACTTTGATTTATTGCGCTATCTCTAATAGCACCCGAGATATCACCAGATATATATTGGATTTTTCCCTGACCCTGAGTGTCCGGCCCCATGAGACGGTGGTTTTCTCGGCCCCTGGTATTTCGAGGTCGTTCCCGCTGCACAGATGCATGCGCCAGGCCCCCCTGCAGATAATTCACTTTGGTTTATTGCGCTATCTCTACTAGCACCCGAGATATCAACAGATATGTATTGGATTTTTCCCTGACCCTGAGTGTCCGGCCCCATGTGTCGGTGGTTTTCTCGGCTCCTGGTGGTCCGAGGTCGTTCCCGCTGCACAGATTCATGCGCCAGGGCCTCCTACAGACAATGCACTTTGATTTATTGCGCTATCTGTAATAGCACCCGAGATATCACCAGATGTATATTGAATTTTTCCCTGACCCTGAGTGTCCGGCCCCATGAGACGGTGGTTTTCTCGGCCCCAGGTATTTCGAGGTCGTTCCCGCTGCACAGATTCATGCGCCAGAGCCTCCTGTAGATAATACACTTTGGATTATTGCCCTGTCTCTAATAGCACCCGAGATATCACCAGATATATATTGGATTTTCCCCTGACCCTGAGTGTCCGGCCCCATGAGACGGTGGTTTACTCGGCCCCTGGTGGTCCGAGGTCGTTCCCGCTGCACAGATTCATGCGCCGGGGCCTCCTACAGACAATGCACTTTGATTTATGGCGCTATCTGTAATAGCACCCGAGATATCACCTGATATATATTGGATTTTCCCCTGACCCTGAGTGTCCGGCCCCATGAGGCGGAGGTTTTCTCGGCCCCTGGTGGTCCGAGGTCGTTCCCGCTGCACAGATTCATGCGCTAGGGTCTACTGCAGATAATTCACTTTGGTTTATTGCGCTATCTCTAATAGCACCCGAGATATCACCAGATATATATTGGATTTTCCCCTGACCCTGAGTGTCCGGCCCCATGAGACTGTGATTTTCTCGGCCCCTTGTGGTCCGAGGTCTTTCCCGCTGCACAGAATCATGCGCCAGGGCTTCCTGCAGACAATGCACTTTGATTTATCTCGCTATCTCAAATAGCACCCGAGATATCTCCAGATATATGCTGGATTTTTACATGACCTTGGGTGACGGATTCCGAATATCTGTAATTTTCTCGGCCACTGGTGGTCCGAGGTCGTTCCTGCGGCACAGATTCATTCGGCAGTGCCTCCTACAGACAATGCACTTTGATTTATTGCGCTATCTTTAATAGCACCCGAGATATCACCAGATATATATTGGATTTTCCACTGACCCTGAGCGTCCGGCCCCATGAGACTGTGGTTTTCTTGGCCCCTGGAGGTCCGAGGTCGTTCCCGTTGCACAGATTCATGCGCCAGGGCCTCCTACGGACATTGCACTTTGATTTATTGCGCTATCACTAATAGCACCCGAGATATCACCTGATATATATTTGATTTTTCCCTGACCGTGAGTGTCCGGCCCCATGAGACGGTGGTTTTCTCGGTCCCTGGTGGTCCGAGGTCGTTCCCACTGCACAGATTCATGCGCCAGGCCTCCTACAGACAATGCACTTTGATTTATCGCGCTATCTCAAATAGCACCCGAGATATCACCAGATATATGCTGGATTTTTACATGACCTTGGGTGACGGATTCCGAATATCTGTAATTTTCTCGGCCACTGGTGGTCCGAGGTTGTTCCTGCGGCACAGATTCATTCGGCAGTGCCTCCTACAGACAATGCACTTTGATTTATTGCGCTATCTTTAATAGCACCCGAGATATCACCAGATATATATTGGATTTTCCACTGACCCTGAGCGTCCGGCCCCATGAGACTGTGGTTTTCTCGGCCCCTGGAGGTCCGAGGTCGTTCCCGTTGCACAGATTCATGCGCCAGGGCCTCCTGCAGATAATTCACTTTGGTTTATTGCGCTATCCCTAATAGCACCCGAGATATCACCAGATATATATTGGATTTTACCCTGACCCTGAGTGTCCGGCCCCATGAGACGGTGGTTGTCACGGCCTCTGGAGGTCCGAGGACGTTCCAGCAGCACAGATTCATGTGCCAGGGCCTCCTGCAGATAATTCACTTTGGTTTATTGCGCTATCTCTAATAGCACCCGAGATATCACCAGATATATATTGGATTTTTCCCTGACCCTGAGTGTCCGGACCCATGAGACGGTGGTTTTCTTGGCCCCTGGTGGTCCGATGTCGTTCCCGCTGCACAGACTCATGCGCCCGGGCCTCCTGCAGACAATTCACTTTGGTTTATTGCGCTATCTCTAATAGCACCCGAGATATCACCAGATATATGCTGGATTTTTACATGACCTTGGGTGACGGATTCCGAATATCAGTAATTTTCTCGGCCCCTGGTGGTCCGAGGTCGTTCCTGCTGCACAGATTCATTTGTCAGTGCCTCCTACAGACAATGCACTTTGATTTATTGCGCTATCTGTAATAGCACCCGAGATAACACCAGATATATGCTGGATTTTTACATGACCTTGGGTGACGGATTCCGAATACCAGTAATTTTCTCGGCCCCTGGTGGTCCGAGGTCGTTCCTGCTGCACAGATTCATTCGCCAGTGCCTCCTACAGACAATGCACTTTGATTTATTGCGCTATCTCTAATAGCACCCGAGATATCACCAGATATATATTGGATTTTTCCCCGACCCTGAGTGTCCGGCCCCATGAGACGGTGGTTTTCTTGGCCGCTGGTGGTCCGAGGTAGTTTCCGCTGACCAGATTCATGCGCCAGGGCCTCCTACAGACAATGCATTTTGATTTATTGCGCTATCTCTAATAGCACCCGAGATATCACCAGATATATATTGGATTTTTCCCCGACCCTGAGTGTCCGGCCCCATGAGACGGTTGTTTTCTCGGCCGCTGGTGGTCCGAGGTCCTTCCCGCTGGCCAGACTCACGCGCCCGGGCCTCCTACAGACAATGCACTTTGATTTATTGCGCTATCTGTAATAGCACCCGAGATATCACCAGATATATATTGGATTTTTCCCTGACCCTGAGTGTCCGGCCCCATGAGACGGTGGTTTTCTCGGCCCCTGGTGGTCCGACGTCGTTCCCGCTGCACAGAATCATGAGCCAGGTCGTCCTACAGACAATGCACTTTGATTTATTGCGCTGTCTGTAATAGCACCCGAGATATCACCAGATATATATTGGATTTTCCCCTGCCCCTGAGTGTCCGGCCCCATGAGACGGTGGTCTTCTCGGCCCCTGGTGGTCCGAGGTCGTTCCCGCTGCCCAGATTCATGCGCCAGGGCCTCCTACAGACAATGCACTTTGATTTGTTGCGCTATCTGTAATAGCACCCGAGATATAACCAGATATATATTGGATTTTTCCCTGACCCTGAGTGTCCTGCCCCATGAGACGGTGGTTTTCTCGGCCCGTGGTGGTCCGAGGTCGTTCCCGCTGCACAGATTCATGCGCCAGGGCCTCCTGCAGATAATTCACTTTGGTTTATTGCGCTATCTCCAATAGCACCCGAGATATCACCAGATATATATTGGATTTTTCCCTGACCCTGAGTGTCCGGACCCATGAGACTGTGGTTTTCTCGGCCCCTGGTGGTCCGAGGTCGTTCCCGCTGGCCAGATTCATGCGCCAGGGCCTCCTTCGGACAATGCACTTTGGTTTATTGCGCTATCTCTAATAGCACCCAAGATATCACCAGATATATATTGGATTTTCCCCTGACCTTGAGTGTCCGGCCCCATGAGACTGTAGTTTTCTCGGCCGCTGGTGGTCCGAGGTCGTTCCCGCTGGCCAGATTCATGCGACAGGGCCTCCTACAGACAATGCACTTTGATTTATTGCCCTATCTGTAATAGCACCCGAGATATCACCAGATATATATTCGATTTTTCCCTGACCCTGAGTGTCCGGCCCCATGAGACGGTGGTTTTCTCGGCCTCTGGTGATCCGAGGTCGTTCCCGCTGAACAGATTCATTCGCAAGGGTCTCCTTCGGACACTGCACTTTGATTTATTGCGCTTTCGGTAATAGCACCCGAGATATCACCAGATATATATTGGACTTTACCCTGACCCTGAGTGTCCGGCCCCATGAGACGGTGGTTGTCTCGGCCCCTGGAGGTCCGAGGACGTTCCCGCTGCACAGATTCATGCGCCAGGGCCTCCTGCAGATAATTCACTTTGGTTTATTGCGCTATCTCTAATAGCACCCGAGATATCAAGAGATATATACTGGATTTTCCCCTGACCCTGAGTGTCCGGCCCAATGAGACTGTGGTTTTCTCGTCGCCTGGTGGTCCGAGGTCGTTCCCGCTGCACAGATTCATGCGCCAGGGCCTCCTACAGAAAATGCACTTTGATTTATTGCGCTATCTGTAATAGCACCCGAGATATCACCGGATATATATTGGATTTTTCCCTGACCCTGAGTGTCCGGCCCCATGAGAAGGTGGTTGTCTCGCCCCTGGTGGTCCGACGTCGTTCCCGCTGCACAGATTCATGCGCCAGGGCCTCCTACAGACAATGCACTTTGATTTATTGCGCTATCTGTAATAGCAGCCGAGATATCACCAGACATATATTGGATTTTTCACTGACCCTGAGTGTCCGGCCCCATGAGACGGTCGTTTTCTCGGCCCCTGGTGGTCCGAGGTCGTTCCCGCTGCACAGATTCATGCGCCAGGGCCTCCTGCAGATAATTCACTTTGGTTTATTGCGCTATCTCTAATAGCACCCGAGATATCACCAGATATATATTGGATTTTCCCCTGACCCTGAGTGTCCGGCCCCATGAGACTGTGGTTTTTTCGGCCCCTGGTGGTCCGAGGTTGTTCCCGTTGCACAGATTCATGCGCCAGGGCCTCCTGCAGATAATTCACTTTGGTTTATTACGCTATCTCTAATAGCACCCGAGATATCACCAGATATATATTGGATTTTTCACTGACCCTGAGCGTCCGGCCCCATGAGACGGTCGTTTTCTCGGCCCCTGGTGGTCCGAGGTCGTTCCCGCTGCACAGATTCATCCGGCAGGGCCTCCTACAGACAATGCACTTTGATTTATTGCGCTATCTGTAATAGCACCCGACATATCACCAGATATATATTGGATTTGCCCCTCACCCTGAGTGTCCGGCCCCATGAGACGGTGGTTTTCTCGGCCCCTGGTGGTCCGAGGTCGTTCCCGCGGGACACATTTATGCGCCAGGGCTTCCTACAGACAATGCACTTTCATTTATTGCGCTATCTGTAATAGCACCCGAGATATCACCAGATATATATTGGATTTTTCCCTGACCCTGACAGTCCGGCCCCATGTGTCGGTGGTTTTCTCGGCCCCTGGTGGTCCGAGGTCGATCCCGCTGCACAGATTCATGCGCCAGGGCCTCCTACGGACAATTCACTTTGGTTTAGTGCGCTATCTGTAAGAGCACCCGAGATATCACCAGATATATATTGGATTTTCCCCTGACACTGAGTGTCCGGCCCCATGAGACGGTGGTTTTCTCGGCCCCTGGTGGTCCGAGGTCGATTCCGCTGCACAGATTCATGCGCCAAGGCTTCCTGCAGACAATTCACTTTGGTTTATTGCGCTATCTGTAATAGCACCCGAGATATCACCAGATAGATGCTGTATTTTTACATGACCTTGGGTGACGGATTCCGAATATCTGTAATTTTCTCGGCCCCTGGTGGTCCGAGGTAGTTCCTGCTGCACAGATTCATGCGCCAGGGCCTCCTACAGACAATGCACTTTGATTTATTGCCCTAACTCTAATAGCACCCGAGATATCACCATATATATATTGGATTTTTCCCTGACCCTGACAGTCCGGCCCCATGTGTCGGTGGTTTTCTCGGCCCCTGGTGGTCCTAGGTCGTTCCCGCTGCACAGATTCATGAGCCAGGGCCCCCTTCAGACAGTTCACTTTGGTTTATTGCGCTATCTCTAACAGCACCCGAGATATCACCAGATATATCTTGGATTTTTCCCTGACCCTGACAGTCCGGCCCCATGTGTCGGTGGTTTTCTCGGCCCCTGGTGGTCCGAGGTCGATCCCGCTGCACAGATTCATGCGCCAGGGCCTCCTACAGACAATTCACTTTGGTTTATTGCGCTATCTGTAATAGCACCCGAGATATCACCAGATAGATGCTGGATTTTTACATGACCTTCGGTGACGGATTCCGAATATCTGTAATTTTCACGGCGCCTGCTGGTCTGAGGTCGTTCCTGCTGCACAGATTCATTCGCCAGTGCCTCCTACAGACAATGCACTTTGATTTATTGCGCTATCTGTAATAGCTCCCGAGATATCACCAGATATATATTGGATTTTTCCCTGACCCTGACAGTCCGGCCCCATGAGACGGTTGTTTGATCGGCCCCTGGTGGTCCGAGGTCGTTCCCGCTGCACAGATTCATGCGCCAGTACCTCCTGCAGACAATGCACTTTGATTTATTGCGCTATCTGTAATAGCTCCCGAGATATCACCAGATATATATTGGATTTTTCCCTCTCCCTGACAGTCCGGCCCCATGAGACGGTTGTTTTCTCGGCCCCTGGTGGTCCGAGGTCTTTCCCGCTGCACAGATTCATGCGCTAGGGCCTCCTGCAGACAATGCACTTTGATTTATTGCACTATCTCTAATAGCGCCCGAGATATCACCAGATATATATTGGATTTTTCCCTGACCCTGACAGTCCGACCACATGAGACGGTGGTTTTCTCGGCCCCTGGTGGTCCGAGGTCGTTCCCGCTGAACAGATTCATGCGCCAGGGCTTCCTGCAGACAATTCACTTTGGTTTATTGATCCATCTGTAATAGCACCGGAGATATCACCAGATATATGCTGGATTTTTACATGACCTTGGGTGACGGATTCCGAATATCTGTACTTTTCTCGGCGCCTGGTGGTCCGAGGTCGTTCCTGCTGCACAGATTCATTCGCCAGTGCCTACTACAGACAATGCACTTTGATTTATTGCGCTATCTGTAATAGCAGCCGAGATATCACCAGATATATATTGGATTTTTCACTGACCCTGAGTGTCCGGCCCCATGAGGCGGTCGTTGTTTCGGCCCCTGGAGGTCCGAGGTCGTTCCCGCTGCACAGATTCATGCGCCAGGGCCTCCTACAGACAATGCACTTTGATTTATTGCGCTATCTGTAATAGCAGCCGAGATATCACCAGATATATATTGGATTTTTCACTGACCCTGAGTGTCCGGCCCCATGAGGCGGTCGTTTTCTCGGCCCCTGGTGGTCCGAGGTCGTTCCCGCTGCACAGATTCATGCGCCAGGGCCTCCTACAGACAATGCACTTTGATTTATTGCGCTATCTGTAATAGCACCCGAGATATCACCAGATATATATTGGATTTTACCCTGACCCTGAGTGTCCGGCCCCATGAGACTGTGGTTTTTTCGGCCCCTGGTGGTCCGAGTTCGTTCCCGCTGCACAGATTCATGCGCCAGGGCCTCCTACAGACAATGCACTTTGATTTATTGCGCTATCTGTAATAGCACCCGAGATATCACCACATATATATTGGATTTTTCACTGACCCTGAGTGTCCGGCCCCATGAGACGGTCGTTTTCTCGGCCCCTGGTGGTCCGAGGTCGTTCCCGCTGCACAGATTCATGCGCCAGGGCCTCCTACAGACAATGCACTCTGATTTATTGCGCTATCTGTAATAGCATCCGAGATATCACCAGATATATATTGGATTTTACCCTGGCCCTGAGTGTCCGGCCCCATGAGACTGTGGTTTTTTCGGCCCCTGGTGGTCCGAGGTCGTTCCCGCTGCACAGATTCATGCGCCAGGGCCTCCTACAGACAATGCACTTTGATTTATTGCGCTATCTGTAATAGCACCCGAGATATCACCACATATATATTGGATTTTTCACTGACCCTGAGTGTCCGGCCCCATGAGACGGTCGTTTTCTCGGCCCCTGGTGGTCGGAGGTCGTTCCCGCTGCACAGATTCATGCGCCAGGGCATCCTGCAGATAATTCACTTTGGTTTATTGCGCTATCTCTAATAGCACCCGAGATATCACCAGATATATATTGGATTTTCCCCTGACCCTGAGTGTCCGGCCCCATGGGACTGTGGTTTTCTCGGCCCCTGGTGGTCCGAGGTTGTTCCCGCTGCACAGATTCATGCGCCAGGGTCTCCTACAGACAATCCACTTTGATTTATTGCGCTATCTGTAATAGCACCCGAGATATCACCAGATATATATTGGATTTTCCCCTGACGCTGAGTGTCCGGCCCCATGAGACGGTGGTTTTCTCGGTCCCTTGTGTTCCGAGGTCGTTCCCGCTGCACAGTTTCATGCGCCAGGGCCTCCTACAGACAATGCACTTTGATTTATTGCGCTATCTGTAATAGCAGCCGAGATATCACCAGATATATATTGGATTTTTCACTGACCCTGAGAGTCCGGCCCCATGAGACGGTCGTTTTCTCGGCCCCTGGTGGTCCGACGTCGTTCCCGCTGCACAGATTCATGCGCCAGGGCCTCCTGCAGATAATTCACTTTGGTTTATTGCGCTATCTCTAATAGCACCCGAGATATCAGCAGATATATATTGGATTTTTCACTGACCCTGAGTGTCCGGCCCCATGAGACGGTAGTTTTCTCGGCCCCTGGTGGTCCTAGGTCGTTCCCGCTGCACAGATTCATGCGCCAGGGCCTCCTGCAGATAATTCACTTTGGTTTATTGCGATATCTCTAATAGCACCCGAGATATCACCAGATATATATTGGATTTTCACCTGACCCTGAGTGTCCGGCCCCATGAGACTGTGGTTTTCTCGGCCCCTGGTGGTCCAAGGTCGTTCCCGTTGCACAGATTCATGCGCCAGGGCCTCCTGCAGATAATTCACTTTGGTTTATTGCGCTATCTCTAATAGCACCCGAGATATCACCAGATATATATTGGATTTTCCCCTGACCCTGAGTGTCCGGCCCCATGAGACTGTGGTTTTCTCGGCCCCTGGTGGTCCGAGGTTGTTCCCGCTGCACAGATTCATGCGCCAGGGTCCCCTACAGACAATCCACTTTGATTTATTGCGCTATCTGTAATAGCACCCGAGATATCACCAGATATATATTGGATTTTCCCCTGACGCTGAGTGTCCGGCCCCATGAGACGGTGGTTTTCTCGGTCCCTTGTGTTCCGAGGTTGTTCCCGCTGCACAGTTTCATGCGCCAGGGCCTCCTACAGACAATGCACTTTGATTTATTGCGCTATCTGTAATAGCAGCCGAGATATCACCAGATATATATTGGATTTTTCACTGACCCTGAGAGTCCGGCCCCATGAGACGGTCGTTTTCTCGGCCCCTGGTGGTCCGACGTCGTTCCCGCTGCACAGATTCATGCGCCAGGGCCTCCTGCAGACAATGCACTTTGATTTATTGCGCTATCTGTAATAGCACCCGAGATATCACCAGATATATATTGGATTTTTCAGTGACCCTGAGTGTCCGGCCCCATGAGACGGTCGTTTTCTCGGCCCCTGGTGGTCCGAGGTCGTTCCCGCTGCACAGATTCATGCGCCAGGGCCTCCTACAGACAATGCACTTTGATTTATTGCGCTATCTGTAATAGCACCCGAGATATCACCAGATATATATTGGATTTTACCCTGACCCTGAGTGTCCGGCCCCATGAGACTGTCGTTGTCTCGGCCCCTGGAGGTCCGAGGACGTTCCCGCTGCACAGATTCATGCGCCAGGGCCTCCTACAGGTAATGCACTTTGATTTATTGCGCTATCTGTAATAGGACCCGACATATCACCAGATATATATTGGATTTTTCCCTGACCCTGAGTGTCCGGCCCCATGAGAAGGTGGTTGTCTCGCCCCTGGTGGTCCGCGGTCGTTCCCGCTGCACAGATTCATGCGCCAGGGCCTCCTACAGACAATGCACTTTGATTTATTGCGCTATCTGTAATAGCAGCCGAGATATCACCAGATATATATTGGATTTTTCACTGACCCTGAGTGTCCGGCCCCATGAGACGGTCGTTTTCTCGGCCTCTGGTGGTCCGAGGTCGTCCCCGCTGCACAGATTCATGCGCCAGGGCCTCCTGCAGATAATTCACTTTGGTTTATTGCGCTATCTCTAATAGCACCCGAGATATCACCAGATATATATTGGATTTTCTCCTGACCCTGAGTGTCCGGCCCCATGAGACTGTGGTTTTCTCGGCCCCTGGTGGTCCGAGGTCGTTCCCGCTGAACAGATTCATGCGCCAGGGCTTCCTGCAGACAATTCACTTTGGTTTATTGATCCATCTGTAATAGCACCGGAGATATCACCAGATATATGCTGGATTTTTACATGACCTTCGGTGACGGATTCCGAATATCTGTAATTTTCTCGGCGCCTGCTGGTCTGAGGTCGTTCCTGCTGCACAGATTCATTCGCCAGTGCCTCCTACAGACAATGCACTTTGATTTATTGCGCTATCTGTAATAGCTCCCGAGATATCACCAGATATATATTGGATTTTTCCCTGACCCTGACAGTCCGGCCCCATGAGACGGTTGTTTGATCGGCCCCTGGTGGTCCGAGGTCGTTCCCGCTGCACAGATTCATGCGCCAGTACCTCCTGCAGACAATGCACTTTGATTTATTGCGCTATCTGTAATAGCTCCCGAGATATCACCAGATATATATTGGATTTTTCCCTGTCCCTGACAGTCCGGCCCCATGAGACGGTTGTTTTCTCGGCCCCTGGTGGTCCGAGGTCGTTCCCGCTGCACAGATTCATGCGCTAGGGCCTCCTGCAGACAATGCACTTTGATTTATTGCACTATCTCTAATAGCGCCCGAGATATCACCTGATATATATTGGATTTTTCCCTGACCCTGACAGTCCGACCCCATGAGACGGTGGTTTTCTCGGCCCCTGGTGGTCCGAGGTCGTTCCCGCTGAACAGATTCATGCGCCAGGGCTTCCTGCAGACAATTCACTTTGGTTTATTGATCCATCTGTAATAGCACCGGAGATATCACCAGATATATGCTGGATTTTTACATGACCTTGGGTGACGGATTCCGAATATCTGTACTTTTCTCGGCGCCTGGTGGTCCGAGGTCGTTCCTGCTGCACAGATTCATTCGCCAGTGCCTACTACAGACAATGCACTTTGATTTATTGCGCTATCTCTAATAGCACCCGAGATATCACCAGATATATCTTGGATTTTTCCCTGACCCTGACAGTCCGGCCCCATGAGACGGTGATTTTCTCCGCCCCTGGTAGTCCGAGGTCGATCCCGCTGCACAGATTCATGCGCCAGGGCCTCCTACAGACAATGCACTTTGATTGATTGCGCTATCTGTAATAGCACCCGAGATATCACTAGATATATATTGGATTTTCCCCTGACCCTGAGTGTCCGGAAGCATGTGACGGTGGTTTTCTCGGCCCCTGGTGGTCCGAGATCGTTCCCGCTTCACAGATTCATGCGCCAGGGCCCCCTGCAGATAATTCACTTTGGTTTAGTGCGCTATCTCTAATAGCACCCGAGATATCACGAGATATATATTGGATTTTTCCCTGAGCCTGAGTGTCCGGCCCCATGAGACGGTAGTTTTCTCGCCCACTGGTGGTCCGAGGTCGTTCCCGCTGCACCGATTCATGCGCCAGGGCCCCCTGCAGATAATTCACTTTTGTTTAGTGCGATATCTGTAAGAGCACCCGAGATATCACGAGATATATATTGGATTTTTCACTGACCCGGAGTGTCCGGCCCCATGAGACGGTGGTTTTCTCGGCCCCTGGAGGTCCGAGGTCGTTCCCGCTACACAGATTCATGCGCCAGGGCCTCCTGCAGGCAATGCACTTTGATTTATTTCGCTATCCCTAATAACACCCGAGGTATCACCAGATATATATTGGATTTTTCCTTGACCCTGACAGTCCGGCCCCATGTGTCGATGGTTTTCTCGGTCCCTCGTGGTCCGTGATCGATCCCGCTGCTCAGATTCATGCACCAGGGCCCCCTGCAGATAATTCACTTTGATATATTGCGCTATCTCTAATAGCACCCGAGATATCACCAGATATATATTAGATTTTTCCCTGACCCTGAGTGTCCGGCCCCATGAGACGGTAGTTTTCTCGCCCCCTGGAGGTCCGAGGACGTTCCCGTTGCACAGATTCATGCGCCAGGGCCTCCTGCAGATAATTCACTTTGGTTTATTGCGCTATCTCTAATAGCACCCGAGATATCACCATATATATACTGGATTTTCCCCTGACCCCGAGTGTCCGGCCCCATGAGACGGTGGTTTTCTCGGCCCCTGGAGGTCCGAGGTCGTTCCCGCTACACAGATTCATGCGCCAGGGCCTCCTGCAGGCAATGCACTTTGATTTATTTCGCTATCCCTAATAACACCCGAGATATCTCCAGATATATATTGGATTTTTCCTTGACCCTGACAGTCCGGCCCCATGTGTCGATGGTTTTCTCGGTCCCTCGTGGTCCGCGATCGATCCCGCTGCTCAGATTCATGCACCAGGGCCCCCTGCAGATAATTCACTTTGATATATTGCGCTATCTCTAATAGCACCCGAGATATCACCAGATATATATTAGATTTTTCCCTGACCCTGAGTCTCCGGCTCTATGAGACGGTGGTTTTCTCGGCCCCTGGTGGTCCGAGGTCGTTCCCGCTGCACAGATTCATGCGCCAGGGCCTCCTGCAGGCAATGCACTTTGATTTATTTCGCTATCCCTAATAACACCCGAGATATCACCAGATATATATTGGATTTTTCCTTGAACCTGACAGTCCGGCCCCATGTGTCGATGGTTTTCTCGGTGCCTCGTGGTCCGTGATCGATCCCGCTGCTCAGATTCATGCACCAGGGCCCCCTGCAGATAATTCACTTTGATTTATTGCGCTATCTCTAATAGCACCCGAGATATCACCAGATATACATTGGATTTTTCCCTGACCCGGACAGGCCGGCCCCATGAGACGGTGATTTTCTCGGCCCCTGGTGGTCCGAGGTGTATCCCGCTGCACAGATTCATGCGCCAGGGCCGCCTACAGACCATGCACTTTGATTTATGTGCTATCTGTAATAGCACCCGAGATATCACCAGATATATATTGGATTTATCCCTGACCCTGAGTGTCCGACCCCATGAGACGGTGGTTTTCTCGGCCCCTGGTGGTCCGAGGTCGATCCCGCTGCACAGATTCATGCGCCAGGGCCTCCTACAGACAATGCACTCTGATTTATTGCGCTATCTGTAAAAGCACCCGAGATATCACCAGATCTATATTGGATTTTTCCTTGACCCTGACAGTAGAGCCCCATGTGTCGATGGTTTTCTCGGTCCCTCGTGGTCCGTGGTCGATCCCGCTGCTCAGATACATGCGCCAGGGCCCCCTGCAGATAATTCACTTTGATTTATTGCGCTATCTCTAATAGTACCCGAGGTATCATCAGATTTATATTGGATTCTTCCCTGACCCTGACAGTCCAGCCCCATGAGACGGTGATTTTCTCGGCCCCTGGTTGTCCGAGGTCGGTCCCGCTGCACAGATTCATGCGCTAGGGCCTCCTGCAGACAATGCACTTTGATTTATTGCGCTATCTCTAATAGTACCCGAGGTATCATCAGATTTATATTGGATTTTTCCATGACCGTGAGTGTCCGACCCCATGAGACGGTGGTTTTCTCGGCCCCTGGTTGTCCGAGGTCGTTCCTGCTGCACAGATTCATGAGCCAGGGCCTCCTGCAGACAATGCACTTTGATTTATTGCGCTATCTCTAATAGCACCCGAGATATCACCAGATATATATTGGATTTTTCCTTGACCCTGACAGTCCGGCCCCATGTGTCGATGGTTTTCTCGGTCCCTCGTGGTCCCAGGTAGATCCCGCTGCACAGATTCATGCGCCAGGGCCCCATGCAGATAATTCACTTTGATTTTTTGCGCTATCTCTAATAGCACCCGAGATGTCACCAGATATATATTGGATTCTTCCCTATCCCTGAGTGTCCGGCCCCATGAGACGGTGACTATCTCGGCCCCTGGTAGTCCGCGGTCGATCCCGCTGCACAGATTCATGCGCCAGGGCCCCCTGCAAGATAATTCACTTTGATTTTTTGCGCTATCTCTAATAGCACCCGAGATATCACCAGCTATATATAGGATTTTTCCCTGACCCTGACAGGCCGGCCCCATGAGACGGTGACTTTCTCGGCCCCTGGTCCTCCGAGGTCGATCCCGCTGGTCAGATTCATGCGCCAGGGCCGCCTACAGACAATGCACTTTGATTTATTGCGCTATCTGTAATAGCACCCGAGATATCACCAGATGTATATGGGATTTTTCCCCGACCCTGAGTGTCCGACACCATGAGACGGTTGTTTTCTCGGCCCCTGGTGGTCCTAGGTCGATCCCGCTGCACAGATTCACGCTCCAGGTCCTCCTACAGACAATGCACTTTGATTTATTACGCTATCTGTAATAGCACCCGAGATATCACCAGATATATATTGGATTTTTCCCTGACCCTGAGTGTCCGGCCCCATGAGACGGTAGTTTTCTCAGCCCCTGGCGGTCCGAGGTCGTTCCCGCTGCACAGATTCATGCGCCAGGGCCTCCTACAGACAATGCACTTTGATTTATTGCGCTACCTGTAATAGCACCCGAAATATCACCAGATATATATTGGATTTTTCCCTGACCCTGAGTGTCCGACCCCATGAGACGGTCGTTTTCTTGGCCCCTGGCGGTCCGAGGTCGATTCCGCTGCACAGATTCATGCGCCAGGGCCTCCTGCAGACAATGCACTTTGATTTATTGCATTATCTTTAATAGCACCCGAGATATCACCAGATATATATTGGATTTTTCCTTGACCCTGACAGTCCGGCCCAACGTGTCGATGGTTTTCTCGGTCCCTCGTGGTCCGTGGTCGATCCCGCTGCACAGATTCATGCGCCAGGGCCTCCTACAGACAATGCACTTTGATTTATTGCGCTATCTGTAATAGCACCCGAGATATCACCAGATATATATTGGATTTTTCCCTGACCCTGAGTGTCCGGCCCCATGAGACGGTGATTTTCTGGGTCCCTCGTGGTACGAGGTCGACCCCGCTGCACAGACTCATGCGCCAGGGATCCCTGCAAATAATTTACTTTGATTTATTTCGCTATCTCTAATAGCACCCGAGATATCACCAGATATATATTGGATTTTTCCGTGACCCTGAGTGTCCGACCCCATGACACGGTGGTTTTCTCGGCCCCTGGTGGTCCTAGGTCGATCCCGCTGCACAGATTCACGCTCCAGGTCCTCCTACAGACAATGCACTTTGATTTATTGCGCTATCTGTAATAGCACCCGAGATATCACCAGATATATATTGGATTTTCCCCTGACCCTGAGTGTCCGGCCCCATGAGACCTTAGTTTTCTCGGCCCCTGGTTGTCCGAGGTCGTTCCCGCTGCACAGATTCATGCGCCAGGGCCTCCTACAGACAATGCACTTTGATTTATTGCGCTATCTGTAATAGCACCCGAAATATCACCAGATATATATTGGATTTTTCACTGACCCTGAGTGTCCGGCCCCATGAGGCGGTCGTTTACTTGGCCCCTGGTGGTCCGAGGTCGTTCCTGCTGCACAGATTCATGAGCCAGGGCCTCCTGCAGACAATGCACTTTGATTTATTGCGCTATCTGTAATAGCACCCGAGATATCACCAGATATTTATTGGATTTTGCCCTGGCCCTGACAGTCCGGCCCCATGAGACGGTGAGTTTCTCGGCCCCTGGTGGTCCGAGGTCGATCCCGCTGCACAGATTCATGCGCCAGGGCCTCCTACAGACAATGCACTTTGATTTATTGCGCTATCCCTAATAGCACCCGAGATATCACCAGATATATATTGGATTTTTCCCTGGCCCTGACAGTCCGGCCCCATTAGACGGTGATTTTCTCGGCCCCCGGGGGTCCGAGGTCGATCCCGCTGCACAGATTCATGCGCCAGGGCCTCCTGCAGACAATGCTTTTTGATTTATTGCGCTATCTGTAATATCACCCGAGATATCACCCGATTTGTAGTGGATTTTTCCCGGACCCTGAGTGTCCGACCCCATGAGACGGTGGTTTTCTCGGCCCCTGGTGGTCCGAGGTCGTTCCTTTTGCGCAGATTCATGAGCCAGGGCCTCCTGCAGACAATGCACTTTGATTTATTGCGCTATCTGTAATAGCACCCGAGATATCACCAGATATTTATTGGATTTTGCCCTGGCCCTGACAGTCCGGCCCCATGAGACGGTGATATTCTCGGCCCCTGGTGGTCCGAGGTCGATCCCGCTGCACAGATTCATGCGCCAGGGCCTCCTACAGACAATGCACTTTGATTTATTGCGCTATCCCTAATAGCACCCGAGATATCACCAGATATATATTGGATTTTTCCCTGGCCCTGACAGTCCGGCCCCATGAGACGGTGATTTTCTCGGCCCCTGGTGGTCCGAGGTCGATCCGGCTGCACAGATTCATGCGCCAGGGCCTCCTGCCGACAATGCTTTTTGATTTATTGCGCTATCTGTAATATCACCCGAGATATCACCAGATTTGTAGTGGATTTTTCCCGGACCCTGAGTGTCCGGCCTCATGAGACGGTGGTTTTCTCGGCCCCTGGTTGTCCGAGGTCGTTCCCGCTGCATAGATTCATGCGCCAGGGCCTCCTGCAGACAATGCACTTTGATTTATTTCGCTATCTCTAATAGCACCCGAGATATCACGAGATATATATTGGATTTTTCCCTGACCCTGAGTGTCCGGCCCCATGAGACGGTAGTTTTCTCGCCCCCTGGTGGTCCGAGGTCGTTCCCGCTGCACAGATTCATGCGCCAGGGCCTCCTGCAGACAATGCACTTTGGTTTATTACGCTATACCTAATAGCACCGGAGATATCACCAGATATATATTGGATTTTTCCCTGGCCCTGACAGTCCGGCCCCATGAGACGGTGATTTTCTCGGCCGCTGGTGGTCCGAGGTCGATCCCGCTGCAGAGATTCATGCGCCAGGGCCTCCTGCAGACAATGCTTTTTGATTTATTGCGCTATCTGTAATATCACCCGAGATATC
Organism: Nomia melanderi; assembly: GCF_051020985.1. NCBI lineage: Eukaryota > Metazoa > Arthropoda > Insecta > Hymenoptera > Halictidae > Nomia > Nomia melanderi. The sequence continues at coordinate 25,994 of NW_027475203.1, forward strand.
ACCAGATTTGTAGTGGATTTTTCCCGGACCCTGAGTGTCCGGCCTCATAAGACGGTGGTTTTCTCGGCCCCTGGTGGTCCGAGGTCGTTCCCGCTGCATAGATTCATGCGCCAGGGCCTCCTGCAGACAATGCACTTTGATTTATTTCGGTATCTCTAATAGCACCCGAGATATCACGAGATATATATTGGATTTTTCCCTGACCCTGAGTGTCCGGCCCCATGAGACGGTAGTTTTCTCGCCCCCTGGTGGTCCGAGGTCGTTCCCGCTGCACAGATTCATGCGCCAGGGCCTCCTGCAGACAATGCACTTTGATTTATTGCGCTATCTGTAATAGCACCCGAGATATCTCCAGATATATATTGGATTTCTCCCTGACCCTGAGTGTCCGACCCCATGAGACGGTGGTTTTCTCGGCCCCTGGTGGTCCGAGTTCGTTCCCGCTGCACAGATTCATGCGCCAGGGCCTCCTGCAGACAATGCACTTTGGTTTATTACGCTATCCCTAATAGCACCGGAGATATCACCAGATATATATTGGATTTTTCCCTGGCCCTGACAGTCCGGCCCCATGAGACGGTGGTTTTCTCGGCCCCTGGTGGTCCGAGGTCGTTCCTGCTGCACAGATTCATGAGCCAGGGCCTCCTGCAGACAATGCACTTTGATTTATTGCGCTATCTGTAATAGCACCCGAGATATCACCAGATTTATATTGGATTTTCCCCTGACCCTGAGAGTCCGGCCCCATGAAACGGTAGTTTTCTCGGCCCCTGGTGGTCCGAGGTTGATCCCGCTGCACAGATTCATGCGCCAGGGTCTCCTGCAGATAATTCGCTTTGATTTATTGCGCTATCTGTAATAGCACCCGAGATATCACCAGATATATATAGGATTTTTACATGACCCTGACAGTCCCGCCCCATGAGACGGTAGTTATCTCGGCCCCTGCTGGTCCGAGGTCGTTCCCGCTGCACAGATTCATGTGCCAGGACCTCCTGCAGACAATGCAATTTGATTTATTTCGCTATATCTAATAGCACCTGAGATATCACCAGATATATATCGCATTTTTCCCTGACCCTGACAGTCCGGCCCCATGAGACGGTGATTTTCTCGGCCCCTGGTGGTCCGAGGTCGTGCCCGCTGCACAGATTCATGCGCCAGGGCCTCCTGCAGACAATGCACTTGGGTTTATTGCGCTATCTCTAATAGCACCCGAGATATCATTAGATAAATATTGGATTTTTCCATGACCCTGAGTGTCCGACCCCATGAGACGGTGGTTTTCTCGGCCCCTGGTGGTCCGAGGTCGTGCCCGCTGCACAGATTCATGCGCCAGGGCCTCCTACAGACAATGCACTTTGATTTATTGCGCTATCTGTAATAGCACCCAAGATATCACCATATATATATTGGATTTTTCCCTGACCCTGAGTGTCCGGACCCATGAGACGGTGATTTTCTCGGCCCCTGTGGTCCGAGGTCGATCCCGCTGCACAGATTCATGAGCCAGGGCCTCCTACAGACAATGCACTTTGATTTATTGCGCTATCCCTAATAGCACCGGAGATATCACCAGATATATATTGGATTTTTCCCTGGCACTGACAGTCCGGCCCCATGAGACGGTGATTTTCTCGGCCGCTGGTGGTCCGAGGTCGATCCCGCTGCAGAGATTCATGCGCCAGGGCCTCCTGCAGACAATGCTTTTTGATTTATTGCGCTATCTGTAATATCACCCGAGATATCACCAGATTTGTAGTGGATTTTTCCCGGACCCTGAGTGTCCGGCCTCATGAGACGGTGGTTTTCTCGGCCCCTGGTGGTCCGAGGTCGTTCCCGCTGCATAGATTCATGCGCCAGGGCCTCCTGCAGACAATGCACTTTGATTTATTTCGCTATCTCTAATAGCACCCGAGATATCACCAGATTTATATTGGATTTTTCCCTGACCATCAGTGTCCGACCACATGAGACTGTGGTTTTCTCGGCCCCTGGTGGTCCGAGGTCGTTCCCGCTGCACAGATTCATGTGCCATGGCCTCCTGCAGACAATGCAATTTGATTTATTTCGCTATATCTAATAGCACCTGAGATATCACCAGATATATATCGGATTTTTCCCTGATCCTGACAGTCCGGCCCCATGAGACGGTGATTTTCTCGACCCCTGGTGGTCCTAGGTCGATCCCGCTGCACAGATTCACGCTCCAGGTCCTCCTACAGACAATGCACTTTGATTTATTGCGCTATCTGTAATAGCACCCGAGATATCACCAGATATATATTGGATTTTCCCCTGACCCTAAGTGTCCGGCCCCATGAGACGGTAGTTTTCTCGGCCCCTGGTGGTCCGAGGTCGTTTCCGCTGCACAGATTCATGAGCCAGGGCCTCCTGCAGACAATGCACTTTGATTTATTGCGCTATCTGTAATAGCACCCGAGATATCACCAGATATATATTTCATTCTTCCCTGACCCTGACAGTCCGGCCTCATGAGACGGTGATTTTCTCGGCCCCTGGTGGTCCCAGGCCGATCCCACTGCACAGATTCATGCGCCAGGGCCTCCTACAGACAATGCACTTTGATTTATTGCGCTGTCTGTAATAGCACCCGAGATATCACCAGATATATATTGGATTTTTCCCTGACCCTGAGTGTCCGGCCCCATGAGACGGTAGTTTTCTCGGCTCCTGGTAGTCCGAGGTCGTTCCCGCTGCACAGATTCATGCGCTAGGGCCTCCTGCAGACAATGCACTTTGATTTATTGCGCTATCTGTAATAGCACCCGAGATATCACCAGATATATATTGGATTTTTCCCTGACCCTGAGCGCCCGGCCCCATGTTTCGGTGGTTTTCTCGACCCCTGGTTTTCCGAGGTCCACCCCGCTGCACAGATTCAAGCGCTAGGGCCTGCTGCAGACAATGGAGTTTGATTTATTGCGCTATCTCTAATAGCATCCGAGATATCACCAGATGTATATTGGATTTTTCCCTGACCCTGACTGTCCGGCCTCATGTGACGGTGATTTTTTCGGCCCCTGGTGGTCCGAGGTCGATCCCGCTGCACAGATTCCGGCGCCAGTGCCTCCTACAGACAATGCACTTTTATTTATTGCGCTATCTGTAATAGCACCCGAGATATCACCAGATTTATATTGGATTTTTCCCTGACCATCAGTGTCCGACCACATGAGACTGTGGTTTTCTCGGCCCCTGGTGGTCCGAGGTCGTTCCCGCTGCACAGATTCATGTGCCATGGCCTCCTGCAGACAATGCAATTTGATTTATTTCGCTATATCTAATAGCACCTGAGATATCACCAGATATATATCGGATTTTTCCCTGATCCTGACAGTCCGGCCCCATGAGACGGTGATTTTCTCGGCCCCTGGTGGTCCTAGGTCGATCCCGCTGCACAGATTCATGCGCCAGGGCCTCCTGCAGACAATGCTTTTTGATTTATTGCGCTATCTGTAATATCACCCGAGATATCACCAGATTTGTAGTGGATTTTTCCCGGACCCTGAGTGTCCGACCCCATGAGACGGTGGTTCTCTCGGCCCCTGGTGGTTCGAGGTCGATCCCGCTGCACAGATTCATGCGCCAGGGCCTCCTACAGACAATGCACGTTGATTTATTGCGCTATCTGTAATAGCACTCGAGATATCACCAAATTTATATTGGATTCTTCCCTGACCCTCAGTGTCCGACCACATGAGACTGTGGTTTTCTTGGCCCCTGGTGGTCCCAGGTCGTTCCCGCTGCATAGATTCATGCGCCAGGGCCTCCTGCAGACAATGCACTTTGATTTATTTCGCTATCTCTAATAGCACCCGAGATATCACCAGATATATATTGGATTTTTTCCTAACCCTGAGTGTCCGGCCCCATGAGACGGTAGTTTTCTCGGCCCCTGGTGGTCCCAGGTCGTTCCCGCTGCACAGATTCATGCGCTGGGGCCTCCTGCAGACAATGCAATTGATTTATTGCGCTATCTGTAATAGCACCCGAGATATCACCAGATGTATATGGGATTTTTCCCCGACCCTGAGGGTCCGACCCCATGAGACAGTGATTTTCTCGGCCCCTGGTGGTCCTAGGCCGATCCCGCTGCACAGATTCATGCGCCAGGGCCTCCTGCAGACAATGCACTTTGATTTATTTCGCTATCCCTAATAGCACCCGAGATATCACCAGATATATATTGGATTTTTCCCTGACCCTGAGTGTCCGACCCCATGAGACGGTGGTTTTCTCGGCCCCTGGTGGTCCGAGTTCGTTCCCGCTGCACAGATTCATGCGCCAGGGCCTCCTGCAGACAATGCACTTTGGTTTATTACGCTATCCCTAATAGCACCGGAGATATCACCAGATATATATTGGATTTTTCCCTGGCCCTGACAGTCCGGCCCCATGAGACGGTGATTTTCTCGGCCGCTGGTGGTCCGAGGTCGATCCCGCTGCAGAGATTCATGCGCCAGGGCCTCCTGCAGACAATGCTTTTTGATTTATTGCGCTATCTGTAATATCACCCGAGATATCACCAGATTTGTAGTGGATTTTTCCCGGACCCTGAGTGTCCGACCCCATGAGACGGTGGTTCTCTCGGCCCCTGGTGGTTCGAGGTCGATCCCGCTGCACAGATTCATGCGCCAGGGCCTCCTACAGACAATGCACGTTGATTTATTGCGCTATCTGTAATAGCACTCGAGATATCACCAAATTTATATTGGATTCTTCCCTGACCCTCAGTGTCCGACCACATGAGACTGTGGTTTTCTTGGCCCCTGGTGGTCCCAGGTCGTTCCCGCTGCATAGATTCATGCGCCAGGGCCTCCTGCAGACAATGCACTTTGATTTATTTCGCTATCTCTAATAGCACCCGAGATATCACCAGATATATATTGGATTTTTTCCTAACCCTGAGTGTCCGGCCCCATGAGACGGTAGTTTTCTCGGCCCCTGGTGGTCCCAGGTCGTTCCCGCTGCACAGATTCATGCGCTAGGGCCTCCTGCAGACAATGCAATTGATTTATTGCGCTATCTGTAATAGCACCCGAGATATCACCAGATGTATATGGGATTTTTCCCCGACCCTGAGGGTCCGACCCCATGAGACAGTGATTTTCTCGGCCCCTGGTGGTCCTAGGCCGATCCCGCTGCACAGATTCATGCGCCAGGGCCTCCTGCAGACAATGCACTTTGATTTATTTCGCTATCCCTAATAGCACCCGAGATATCACCAGATATATATTGGATTTTTCCCTGACCCTGAGTGTCCGACCCCATGAGACGGTGGTTTTCTCGGCCCCTGGTGGTCCGAGTTCGTTCCCGCTGCACAGATTCATGCGCCAGGGCCTCCTACAGACAATACACTTTTATTTATTGCGCTATCTGTAATAGCACTCGAGATATCACCAAATTTATATTAGATTCTTCCCTGACCCTCAGTGTCCGACCACATGAGACTGTGGTTTTCTCGGCCCCTGGTGGTCCCAGGTCGTTCCCGCTGCATAGATTCATGCGCCAGGGCCTCCTGCAGACAATGCACTTTGATTTATTTCGCTATCTCTAATAGCACCCGAGATATCACCAGATATATATTGGATTTTTTCCTAACCCTGAGTGTCCGGCCCCATGAGAAGGTAGTTTTCTCGGCCCCTGGTGGTCCCAGGTCGTTCCCGCTGCACAGATTCATGCGCTAGGGCCTCCTGCAGACAATGCAATTGATTTATTGCGCTATCTGTAATAGCACCCGAGATATCACCAGATGTATATGGGATTTTTCCCCGACCCTGAGGGTCCGACCCCATGAGACAGTGATTTTCTCGGCCCCTGGTGGTCCTAGGCCGATCCCGCTGCACAGATTCATGCGCCAGGGCCTCCTGCAGACAATGCACTTTGATTTATTTCGCTATCCCTAATAGCACCCGAGATATCACCAGATATATATTGGATTTCTCCCTGACCCTGAGTGTCCGACCCCATGAGACGGTGGTTTTCTCGGCCCCTGGTGGTCCGAGTTCGTTCCCGCTGCACAGATTCATGCGCCAGGGCCTCCTGCAGACAATGCACTTTGGTTTATTACGCTATCCCTAATAGCACCGGAGATATCACCAGATATATATTGGATTTTTCCCTGGCCCTGACAGTCCGGCCCCATGAGACGGTGATTTTCTCGGCCGCTGGTGGTCCGAGGTCGATCCCGCTGCAGAGATTCATGCGCCAGGGCCTCCTGCAGACAATGCTTTTTGATTTATTGCGCTATCTGTAATATCACCCGAGATATCACCAGATTTGTAGTGGATTTTTCCCGGACCCTGAGTGTCCGACCCCATGAGACGGTGGTTCTCTCGGCCCCTGGTGGTTCGAGGTCGATCCCGCTGCACAGATTCATGCGCCAGGGCCTCCTACAGACAATGCACGTTGATTTATTCCGCTATCTGTAATAGCACTCGAGATATCACCAAATTTATATTGGATTCTTCCCTGACCCTCAGTGTCCGACCACATGAGACTGTGGTTTTCTTGGCCCCTGGTGGTCCCAGGTCGTTCCCGCTGCATAGATTCATGCGCCAGGGCCTCCTGCAGACAATGCACTTTGATTTATTTCGCTATCTCTAATAGCACCCGAGATATCACCAGATATATATTGGATTTTTTCCTAACCCTGAGTGTCCGGCCCCATGAGACGGTAGTTTTCTCGGCCCCTGGTGGTCCCAGGTCGTTCCCGCTGCACAGATTCATGCGCTAGGGCCTCCTGCAGACAATGCAATTGATTTATTGCGCTATCTGTAATTGCACCCGAGATATCACCAGATGTATATGGGATTTTTCCCCGACCCTGAGGGTCCGACCCCATGAGACAGTGATTTTCTCGGCCCCTGGTGGTCCTAGGCCGATCCCGCTGCACAGATTCATGCGCCAGGGCCTCCTGCAGACAATGCACTTTGATTTATTTCGCTATCCCTAATAGCACCCGAGATATCACCAGATATATATTGGATTTTTCCCTGACCCTGAGTGTCCGACCCCATGAGACGGTGGTTTTCTCGGCCCCTGGTGGTCCGAGTTCGTTCCCGCTGCACAGATTCATGCGCCAGGGCCTCCTGCAGACAATGCACTTTGGTTTATTACGCTATCCCTAATAGCACCGGAGATATCACCAGATATATATTGGATTTTTCCCTGGCCCTGACAGTCCGGCCCCATGAGACGGTGATTTTCTCGGCCGCTGGTGGTCCGAGGTCGATCCCGCTGCAGAGATTCATGCGCCAGGGCCTCCTGCAGACAATGCTTTTTGATTTATTGCGCTATCTGTAATATCACCCGAGATATCACCAGATTTGTAGTGGATTTTTCCCGGACCCTGAGTGTCCGACCCCATGAGACGGTGGTTCTCTCGGCCCCTGGTGGTTCGAGGTCGATCCCGCTGCACAGATTCATGCGCCAGGGCCTCCTACAGACAATGCACGTTGATTTATTGCGCTATCTGTAATAGCACTCGAGATATCACCAGATGTATATGGGATTTTTCCCCGACCCTGAGTGTCCGACCCCATGAGACGGTGGTTTTCTCGGCCCCTGGTGGTCCTAGGTCGATCCCGCTGCACAGATTCATGCGCCAGGGCCTCCTACAGACAATACACTTTTATTTATTGCGCTATCTGTAATAGCACTCGAGATATCACCAAATTTATATTAGATTCTTCCCTGACCCTCAGTGTCCGACCACATGAGACTGTGGTTTTCTCGGCCCCTGGTGGTCCCAGGTCGTTCCCGCTGCATAGATTCATGCGCCAGGGCCTCCTGCAGACAATGCACTTTGATTTATTTCGCTATCTCTAATAGCACCCGAGATATCACCAGATATATATTGGATTTTTTCCTAACCCTGAGTGTCCGGCCCCATGAGACGGTAGTTTTCTCGGCCCCTGGTGGTCCCAGGTCGTTCCCGCTGCACAGATTCATGCGCTAGGGCCTCCTGCAGACAATGCAATTGATTTATTGCGCTATCTGTAATAGCACCCGAGATATCACCAGATGTATATGGGATTTTTCCCCGACCCTGAGGGTCCGACCCCATGAGACAGTGATTTTCTCGGCCCCTGGTGGTCCTAGGCCGATCCCGCTGCACAGATTCATGCGCCAGGGCCTCCTGCAGACAATGCACTTTGATTTATTTCGCTATCCCTAATAGCACCCGAGATATCACCAGATATATATTGGATTTTTCCCTGACCCTGAGTGCCCGACCCCATGAGACGGTGGTTCTCTCGGCCCCTGGTGGTCCTAGGTCGATCCCGCTGCACAGATTCACGCTCCAGGGCCTCCTACACACAATGCACTTTGATTCATGCGCTATCTGTAATAGCACCCGAGATAACACCAGATATATGCTGGATTTTTACATGACCTTGGGCGACGGATTCCGAATATCTGTAATTTTCTCGGCGCCTGGTGGTCCTAGGCCGATCCCGCTGCACAGATTCATGCGCCAGGGCCTCCTGCAGACAATGCACTTTGATTTATTGCGCTATCTGTAATAGCACCCGAGATATCACCAGATATATATTGGATTTTTCCCTGACCCTGAGCGCCCGGCCCCATGTTTCGGTGGTTTTCTCGACCCCTGGTTTTCCGAGGTCGACCCCGCTGCACAGATTCAAGCGCTAGGGCCTGCTGCAGACAATGGAGTTTGATTTATTGCGCTATCTCTAATAGCATCCGAGATATCACCAGATGTATATTGGATTTTTCCCTGACCCTGACTGTCCGGCCTCATGTGACGGTGATTTTCTCGGCCCCTGGTGGTCCGAGGTCGATCCTGCTGCACAGATTCATGCGCCAGAGCCTCCTACAGATAGTGCACATTGATTTATTGCGCTATCTGTAATAGCACCCGAGATATCACCATATATATATTGCATTTTTCCCTGACCCTGAGTCTCCGATCCCATGAGACGGTGGTTTTCTCGGCCCCTGCTGGTCCGAGGTCGTTCCCGCTGCACAGATTCATGCGCCAGGGTCTCCAACAGACAATGCACGTTGATTTATTGCGCTATCTGTAATAGCACCCGAGATATCACCAGATGTATATTGGATTTTTCCCTGTCCCTGAGTGTACGGCACCTTGAGTCTGTAGTTTTCTCGGCCCCTGGTGGTCCGAGGTCGTTTCCGCTGCACAGGTTCATGCGCTAGGGCCTCCTGCAGACAATGCACTTTGATTTATTGCGCTATCTGTAATAGCACCCGAGATATCACCAGATATATATTTCATTTTTCCCTGACCCTGAGAGTCCGGCCTCATGAGACGGTGATTTTCTCGGCCCCTGGTGGTCCGAGGTCGATCCCGCTGCATAGATTCATGCGCCAGGGCCTCCTGCAGACAATGCACTTTGATTTATTTCGCTATCTCTAATAGCACCCGAGATATCACCAGATATATAATGGATTTTTCCCCGACCCTGACAGTCCGGCCCCATGAGACGGTGATTATCTCGGCCCCTGGTGGTCCGAGGTCGATCCCGCTGCACAGATTCATGCGCTAGGGCCTCCTGCAGACAATGCACTTTGATTTATTGCGCTATCTGTAATAGCACCCGAGATATCACCAGATATATATTGGATTTTTCCCTGACCCTGAGCGCCCGGCCCCATGTTTCGGTGGTTTTCTCGACCCCTGGTTTCCCGAGGTCGACCCCGCTGCACAGATTCAAGCGCTAGGGCCTGCTGCAGATCATGGAGTTTGATTTATTGCGCTATCTCTAATAGCATCCGAGATATCACCAGATGTATATTGGATTTTTCCCTGACCCTGACTGTCCGGCCTCATGAGACGGTGATTTTCTCTGCCCCTGGTGGTCCGAGGTCGATCCCGCTGCACAGATTCATGCGCCAGTGCCTCCTACAGACAATGCACTTTTATTTATTGCGCTATCTGTAATAGCACCCGAGATATCACCAGATTTATATTGGATTTTTCCATGTCCCTCAGTGTCCGACCACATGAGACTGTGGTTTTCTCGGCCCTTGGTGGTCCGAGGTCGTTCCGGCTGCATAGATTCATGCGCCAGGGCCTCCTGCAGACAATGCACTTTGATTTATTTCGCTATCTCTAATAGCACCCGAGATATCACCAGATATATATTGGATTTTTTCCTAACCCTGAGTGTCCGGCGCCATGAGACGGTAGTTTTCTCGGCCCCTGGTGGTCCCAGGTCGTTCCCGCTGCACAGATTCATGCGCCAGGGCCTCCTGCAGACAATGCAATTGATTTATTGCGCTATCTGTAATAGCACTCGAGATATCACCAGATGTATATGGGATTTTTCCCCGACCCTGAGTGTCCGACCCCATGAGACGGTGGTTTTCTCGGCCCCTGGTGGTCCTAGGTCGATCCCGCTGCACAGATTCACGCTCCAGGGCCTCCTACACACAATGCACTTTGATTCATGCGCTATCTGTAATAGCACCCGAGATAACACCAGATATATGCTGGATTTTTACATGACCTTGGGCGACGGATTCCGAATATCTGTAATTTTCTCGGCGCCTGGTGGTCCGAGGTCGTTCCTGCTGCACCAATTCATTCGCCAGGGCCTCCTACAGACAATGCACTTTGATTTATTGCGCTATCTCTAATAGCACCCGAGATATCACCAGATATATATCGGATTTTTCCCTAACCCTGACAGTCCGGCCCCATGAGACGGTGATTTTCTCGGCCCCTGGTGGTCCGAGGTCGATCCCGCTGCACAGATTCATGCGCCAGGGCCTCCTACAGACAATCCACTCTGATTTATTGCGCTATCTGTAATAGCACCCGAGATATCACCATATATATATTGCATTTTTCCCTGACCCTGAGTCTCCGATCCCATGGGACGGTGGTTTTCTCGGCCCCTGCTGGTCCGAGGTCGTTCCCGCTGCACAGATTCATGCGCCAGGGTCTCCTACAGACAATGCACTTTGATTTATTGCGCTATCTGTAATAGCACCCGAGATATCACCAGATGTATATTGGATTTTTCCCTGTCCCTGAGTGTCCGGCACCTTGAGTCTGTAGTTTTCTCGGCCCCTGGTGGTCCGAGGTCGTTTCCGCTGCACAGGTTCATGCGCTAGGGCCTCCTGCAGACAATGCACTTTGATTTATTGCGCTATCTGTAATAGCACCCGAGATATCACCAGATATATATTTCATTTTTCCCTGACCCTGACAGTCCGGCCTCATGAGACGGTGATTTTCTCGGCCCCTGTGGTCCGAGGTCGGTCCCGCTGCACAGACTCATGCGCCAGGGCCTCCTACAGACAATGCACTTTGATTTATTGCGCTATCTCTAATAGCACCCGAGATATCACCAGATATATATTGGATTTTTCCCTGACCCTGACAGTCCGACCCCATGAGGCGGTGGTTTTCTCGGCCCCTGGTGGTCCGAGGTCATTACCGCTGCACAGATTCATGCGCCAGGGCCTCCCGCAGATAAAGCACTTTGGTTTATTGCGCTATCTGTAATAGCACCCGAGATATCACCAGATATATGTTGGATTTTTCCCTGACCCTGAGTGTCCGGCCCCATGAGACGGTGATTATCTCGGCCCCTGGTGGTCCGAGGTCGTTCCCGCTGCACAGATTCATGCGCCAGGTCCTCCTACAGACAATGCACTTTGGTTTATTGCGCTATCTCTAATAGCACCCGAGATATCACCAGATGTATGCTGGATTTTTACATGACCCTGACAGTACCGCCCCATGAGACGGTGATTTTCTCGGCCCCTGGTGGTCCGAGGTCGATCCCGCTGCACAGATTCATGCGCCAGGGTCTCCTGCAGATAATTCGCTTTGATTTATTGCGCTATCTGTAATTGCACCCGAGATATCACCAGATATATATTGGATTTTTCCCTGGCCCTGACAGTCCGGCCCCATGAGACGGTGATTTTCTCGGCCCCTGGTGGTCCGAGGTCGATCCCGCTGCACAGATTCATGCGCCATGGCCTCCTACAGACAATGCGCTTTGATTTATTGCGCTATCTGTAATAGCACCCGAGATATCACCAGATATATATTGGATTTTTCCCTGACCCTGAGTGCCCGGCCCCATGAGACGGTGATTTTCTCGGCCCCTGTGGTCCGAGGTCGGTCCCGCTGCACAGACTCATGCGCCAGGGCCTCCTACAGACAATGCACTTTGATTTATTGCGCTATCTGTAATAGCACCCGAGATATCACCAGATATATATTGGATTTTTCCCTGACCCTGAGCGCCCGGCCCCATGTTTCGGTGGTTTTCTCGACCCCTGGTTTTCCGAGGTCGTTCCCGCTGCACCGAATCATGCGCCAGGGCTTCCTGGAGACAATGCACTTTGATTTATCGCGCTATCTGTAATAGCACCCGAGATATCACCAGATATATGCTGGTTTTTTGCATGACCTTGGGTGACGGATTCCGAATATCTGTAATTTTCTCGGCCCCTGGTGGTCCGAGGTCGTTCCTGCTGCACAGATTCATTCGCCAGTGCCTCCTACAAACATTGCACATTGATTTATTGCGCTATCTCTAATAGCACCCGAGATATCACCAGATGTATATTGGATTTTTCCCTGTCCCTGAGTGTCCGGCACCATGAGTCTGTAGTTTTCTCGGCCCCTGGTGGTCCGAGGTCGTTTCCGCTGCACAGATTCATGCGCTATGGCCTCCTGCAGACAATGCACTTTGATTTATTGCGCTATCTGTAATAGCACCCGAGATATCACCAGATATATATTTCATTTTTCCCTGACCCTGACAGTCCGGCCTCATGAGACGGTGATTTTCTCGGCCCCTGGTGGTCCGAGGTCGTTCCCGCTGCACATATTCATGCGCTAGGTCCTCCTGCAGACAATGCACTTTGATTAATTGCGCAATCTCTAATAGCACCCGAGATATCAACAGATATATATTGGATTTTTCCCTGACCCTGACAGTCCGACCCCATGAGACGGTGGTTTTCTCGGCCCCTGGTGGTCCGAGGTCGTTCCCGCTGCACAGATTCATGCGCCGGAGCCTCCTGCAGACAATGCACTTTGAATTATTTCGCTATCTCTAATAGCACCCGAGATATCACCAGATATATATTAGATTTTTCCTTGACCCTGACAGTCCGGCCCCATGTGTCGATGGTTTTCTCGGTGCCTCGTGGTCCGAGGTCGATCCCGCTGCACAGATTCATGCGCCAGGGCCTCCTACAGACCATGCACTTTGATTTACTGCGCTATCTGTAATAGCACCCGAGATATAACTAGATATATTTTGGATTTTCCCCTGACCCTCAGTGTCCGGCCCCATGAGACGGTGGTTTTCTCGGCCACTGGTGGTCCGAGATCGTTCCCGCTGCACAGATTTAGGCGCCAGGGCCTCCTGCAGATAATTCACTTTGGTTTATTGCGCTATCTCTAATAGCACCCGAGATATCACCAGATATATATTCGATTTTTCCCTGACCCTGACAGTCCAGCCCCATGTGTCGATGGTTTTCTCGGCCCCTGGTCGTCCGAGGTCGTTCCCGCTGCACCGATTCATGCGCCGGTGCCTCCTGCAGACAATGCACTTTGAATTATTTCGCTATCTCTAATAGCACCCGAGATATCAAGAGATATATATTCGATTTTTCCTTGACCCTGACAGTCCGGCCCTATGTGTCGATGGTTTTCTCGGACCCTGGTTGTCTGATGTCGTTCCTGCTGCACAGATTCATGCGCCCGGGCCTCCCGCAGACAAAGCACTTTGATTTAGCGCGCTATCTCTAATAGCACCCGAGATATCACCAGATATATATTGGATTTTTCCCTGACCCTGAGTGTCCGGCCCCATGAGACGGTAGTTTTCTCAGCCCCTGGTGGTCCGAGGACTTTCCCGCTGCACAGATTCATGCGCCAGGGCCCCCTACAGACAATGCATTTTGATTTATCGCGCTATCTCTAATAGCACCCGTGATATCACCAGATATATATTGGATTTTCCCCTGAGCCTGAGTGTCCGGCCCCATGAGACGGTGGTTTTCTCGGCTCGTGGTGGTCCGAGGTCGTTCCCGCTGCACAGATGCATTCGCCAGTGCCTCCTACAGACAATGCACTTTGATTTATTGCGCTATCTGCAATAGCACCCGAGATATCACCAGATATATATTGGATATTCCCCTGACCCTGAGTGTCCGGCCCCATGAGACTGTGGTTTTCTCGGCCCCTGGTGGTCCGAGTTCGTTCCCGCTGCACAGATTCATGCGCCAGGGCGTCCTACAGACCATGCACTTTGATTTATTGCGATATCTGCAATAGCTCCCGAGATATAACCTGATATATATTGGATTTTTCCCTGACTCTGAGTGTCCGGCCCCATGAGACGGTGGTTTTCTCGGCCACTGGTGGTCCGAGGTCGTTCCCGCTGCACGGATTCATGCGCCAGGGCCGCCAGCAGATAATACACTTTGGTTCATTGCGCTATCTCAAGCAGCACCCGAGATATCACCAGATATATATTGGATTTTTCCCTGACCCTGACAGTCCGGCCCCATGAGACGGTAGTTTTCTCGGCCCCTGCTGGTCCGAGGTTGTTCCAGCTGCAGCGATTCATGCGCCAGGGCCTCCTACAGAGAATGCACTTTGAATTATTTCGCTACCTCTAATAGCACCCGACATATCATCAGATATATATTGAATTTTTCCCCGACCCTGAGTGTTCGGCCCCATGTGTCGGTCGTTTTCTCGGCCTCTGGTAGTCCGAGGTCGATCCCGCTGCACAGATTCATGCGCCAGGGCCTCCTACAGACAATGCACTTTGATTTATTGCGATATCTCTAATAGCACCCGAGATATCACCAGATATATATTGGATTTTCCCCTGACCCTGAGTGTCCGGCCGCATGTGACTGTGGTTTTCTCGGCCCCTGGTGTTCCGAGGTCGTCCGAGCTGCACAGATTCATGCGCCCGGGCCTCCTACAGACAATGCACTTTGATTTATTGTGCTGTCAGTAATAGCACCCGAGATATCACCAGATATATATTGGATTTTTCCCTGACCCTGAGTGTCCGGCCCCATGAAACGGTGGTTTTCTCGGCCCCTGGTGGTCCGAGGTCGTTCCCGCTGTCCAGATTCATGCGCCAGGGCCTCCTACAGACAATGCACTTTGATTTATTGCGCTATCTGTAATCGCACCCGAGATATCACCAGATATATATTGGATTATTCCCTGAACCTGAGTGTCCGGCCCCATGAGACGGTGGTTTTCTCGGCCCGTGGTGGTCCGAGGTCGTTCCCGCTGCACAGATTCATGCGCCAGGGCCTCCTGCAGATAATTCACTTTGGTTTATGGCGCCATCTCTAATAGCACCCGAGATATCACCAGATATATATTGGATTTTCCCCTGTCCCTGAGTGTCCGGCCCCATGAGACGGTGGTTTTCTCGGGTCCTGGTGGTCCGAGGTCGATCGAGCTGCACATATTCATGCGCCTGGGCCTCCTACAGACAATGCACTTTGATTTATTGCGCTATCTGTAATAGCACCCGAGATATCACCAGATATATATTGGATTTTTCCATGACCCTGAGTGTCTGGCCCCATGAGATGATGGTTTTCTCGTCCCCTGGTGGTCCGAGGTCGTTCCCGCTGCACAGATGCATTCGCCAGTGCCTCCTACAGACAATGCACTTTGATTTATTGCGCTATCTGCAATAGCACCCGAGATATCACCAGATATATATTGGATATTCCCCTGACCCTGAGTGTCCGGCCCCATGAGACTGTGGTTTTCTCGGCCCCTGGTGGTCCGAGTTCGTTCCCGCTGCACAGATTCATGCGCCAGGGCGTCCTACAGACCATGCACTTTGATTTATTGCGATATCTGCAATAGCTCCCGAGATATAACCTGATATATATTGGATTTTTCCCTGACTCTGAGTGTCCGGCCCCATGAGACGGTGGTTTTCTCGTCCCCTGGTGGTCCGAGGTCGTTCCCGCTGCACAGATGCATTCGCCAGTGCCTCCTACAGACAATGCACTTTGATTTATTGCGCTATCTGCAATAGCACCCGAGATATCACCAGATATATATTGGATATTCCCCTGACCCTGAGTGTCCGGCCCCATGAGACTGTGGTTTTCTCGGCCCCTGGTGGTCCGAGTTCGTTCCCGCTGCACAGATTCATGCGCCAGGGCGTCCTACAGACCATGCACTTTGATTTATTGCGATATCTGCAATAGCTCCCGAGATATAACCTGATATATATTGGATTTTTCCCTGACTCTGAGTGTCCGGCCCCATGAGACGGTGGTTTTCTCGGCCACTGGTGGTCCGAGGTCGTTCCCGCTGCACGGATTCATGCGCCAGGGCCGCCAGCAGATAATACACTTTGGTTCATTGCGCTATCTCAAGCAGCACCCGAGATATCACCAGATATATATTGGATTTTTCCCTGACCCTGACAGTCCGGCCCCATGAGACGGTAGTTTTCTCGGCCCCTGCTGGTCCGAGGTTGTTCCAGCTGCAGCGACTCATGCGCCAGGGCCTCCTACAGAGAATGCACTTTGAATTATTTCGCTACCTCTAATAGCACCCGACATATCATCAGATATATATTGAATTTTTCCCCGACCCTGAGTGTCCGGCCCCATGAGACGGTGGTTGTCTCGGCCCCTGGTGGTCGGAGGTCGTTCCCGCTGCACAGATGCATGCGCCAGGGTCTCCTGCAGATAATTCACTTTGGTTTATTGCGCTATCTCTAATAGCACCCGAGATATCACCAGATATATATTGGATTTTCCCCTGACCCTGAGTGTCCGGCCCCATGAGACGGTGGTTTTCTCGGCCCCTGGCGGTCCGAGGTCGTTCCCGCTGCACAAATTCTTGCGCCAGGGCCTCCTACAGAAAATGCACGTTGAATTATTGGGCTATCTGTAATAGCACCCGAGATATCACCAGATATATATTGGATTTTTCCCTGACCCTGAGTGTCCGGCCCCATGAGACGGTGGTTGTCTCGGCCCCTGGTGGTCGGAGGTCGTTCCCGCTGCACAGATGCATGCGCCAGGGTCTCCTGCAGATAATTCACTTTGGTTTATTGCGCTATCTGTAATAGCACCCGAGATAACACCAGATATATGTTGGATTTTTCCGTGACCCTTAGTGTACGGCCCCATGAGACGGTGGTTTTCTCGGCCCGTGGTGGTACGAGGTCGTTCCCGCAGCACAGAATCATTCGCCAGGGCCTCCTGCAGATAATTCACATTGGTTTATTGCGCTATCTCTAATAGCACCCGAGATATCACCAGATATATATTGGATTTTTCCCTGACCCTGAGTGCCCGGCCCCATGAGACTGTGGTTTTCTCGGCCCCTGGTGGTCCGAGGTCGTTCCCGCCGGCCAGATTCATGCGCCAGGGTCTCCTACAGACCATGCACTTTGATTTATTGCGCTATCTGTAATAGCACCCGAGATATCACCAGATATATATTGGATTTTTCCGTGACCCTTAGTGTCCGGCCCCATGAGACGGTGGTTTTCTCGGCCCGTGGTGGTACGAGGTCGTTCCCGCAGCACAGATTCATTCGCCAGGGCCTCCTGCAGATAATTCACATTGGTTTATTGCGCTATCTCTAATAGCACCCGAGATATCACCAGATATATATTGGATTTTTCCCTGACCCTGAGTGCCCGGCCCCATGAGACTGTGGTTTTCTCGGCCCCTGGTGGTCCGAGGTCGTTCCCGCCGGCCAGATTCATGCGCCAGGGTCTCCTACAGACCATGCACTTTGATTTATTGCGCTATCTGTAATAGCACCCGAGATATCACCAGATATATATTGGATTTTTCCGTGACCCTTAGTGTCCGGCCCCATGAGACGGTGGTTTTCTCGGCCCGT
Organism: Nomia melanderi; assembly: GCF_051020985.1. Classification (NCBI taxonomy): domain Eukaryota; kingdom Metazoa; phylum Arthropoda; class Insecta; order Hymenoptera; family Halictidae; genus Nomia; species Nomia melanderi. Next base: position 43,905 of record NW_027475203.1, read on the forward strand.
GGTGGTACGAGGTCGTTCCCGCAGCACAAATTCATTCGCCAGGGCCTCCTGCAGATAATTCACATTGGTTTATTGCGCTATCTCTAATAGCACCCGAGATATCACCAGATATATATTGGATTTTCCCCTGACCCTGAGTGTCCGGGCCCAAGAGACGGTGGTTTTCTCGGCCCCTGGTGGTCCGAGGTCGTTCCCGCTGGCCAGATTCATGCGCCAGGGCCTCCTACAGACAATGCACTTTGATTTATTGCGCTATCTGTAATAGCACCCGAGATATCACCACATATATATTGGATTTTTCCCTGACCCTGACTGTCCGGCCCCATGAGACGGTGGTTTTCTCGGCCCCTGGTTGTCCGAGGTCGTTCCCGCTACCCAGATTCATGCGTCAGGGCCTCCTACAGACAATACAATTTGATTTATTGCGCTATCTGTAATAGCACCCGAGATATCACCAGATATATATTGGATTTTTTCCTGACCCTGAGTGTCCGGCCCCATGAGACGGTGGTTTTCTCGGCCCCTGGTGGTCCGAGGTCGTTCCCGCTGGCCAGATTCATGCGCCAGGGCCTCCTACAGACAATGCACTTTGATTTATTGCGCTATCTCTAATAGCACCCGAGATAGCGCCAGATATATATAGGATTTTCCCCTGACCCTGAGTGTCCGGACCCATGAGACGGTGGTTTTCTCGGCCCCTGGTGGTCCGAGGTCGTTCCCGCTGCCCAGACTCATGCGCCAGGGCCTCCTACAGACAGTGCACTTTGGTTTATGGCGCTATCTGTAATAGCACCCGAGATATCACCAGATATATATTGGATTTTTCCCTGACCCTGAGTGCCCGGCCCCATGAGACTGTGGTTTTCTCGGCCCCTGGTGGTCCGAGGTCGTTCCCGCCGGCCAGATTCATGCGCCAGGGTCTCCTACAGACCATGCACTTTGATTTATTGCGCTATCTGTAATAGCACCCGAGATATCACCACATATATATTGGATTTTTCCCTGACCCTGACTGTCCGGCCCCATGAGACGGTGGTTTTCTCGGCCCCTGGTTGTCCGAGGTCGTTCCCGCTACCCAGATTCATGCGTCAGGGCCTCCTACAGACAATACAATTTGATTTATTGCGCTATCTGTAATAGCACCCGAGATATCACCAGATATATATTGGATTTTTTCCTGACCCTGAGTGTCCGGCCCCATGAGACGGTGGTTTTCTCGGCCCCTGGTGGTCCGAGGTCGTTCCCGCTGGCCAGATTCATGCGCCAGGGCCTCCTACAGACAATGCACTTTGATTTATTGCGCTATCTCTAATAGCACCCGAGATAGCGCCAGATATATATAGGATTTTCCCCTGACCCTGAGTGTCCGGACCCATGAGACGGTGGTTTTCTCGGCCCCTGGTGGTCCGAGGTCGTTCCCGCTGCCCAGACTCATGCGCCAGGGCCTCCTACAGACAGTGCACTTTGGTTTATGGCGCTATCTGTAATAGCACCCGAGATATCACCAGATATATATTGGATTTTCCCCTGACCCTGAGTGTCCGGACCCATGCGACGGTGGTTTTCTCGGCCCCTGGTGGTCCGAGGTCGTTCCCGCTGCCCAGATTCATGCGCCATGGCCTCCTGCAAATAATTCACTTTGGTTTATTGCGCTATCTCTAATAGCACCCGAGATATCACCAGATATATATTGGATTTTCCCCTGACCCTGAGCATCCGGCCCCATGAGACTGTGGTTTTCTCGGCCCCTGGTGGTCCGATGTCGTTCCCGCTGCCCAGATTCATGCGCCAGGGCCTTCTACAGACAATGCACTTTGATTTATTGCGCTATCTGTAATAGCACCCGAGATATCACCAGATATACATTGGATTATTCCCTGACCCTGAGTGTCCGGCCACATGAGACGGTGGTTTTCTGGGCCCCTGGTGGTCCGAGGTCGTTCCCGCTGCACAGATGCATGCGCCAGGGCCTCCTTCAGATAATTCACTTTGGTTTATTGCGCTATCTCTTATAGCACCCGAGATATCACCAGATATATATTGGATTTTTCCCTGACCCTGAGTGTCCGGCCCCATGAGTCTGTGGTTTTCTCCGCCCCTGGTGGTCCGAGGTCGTTCCCGCCGGCCAGATTCATGCTCCAGGGTCTCCTACAGACCATGCACTTTGACTTATTGCGCTATCTGTAATAGCACCCGAGATATCACCAGATATATATTGGATTTTTCCGTGACCCTTAGTGTCCGGCCCCATGAAACGGTGGTTTTCTCGGCCCGTGGTGCTACGAGGTCGTTCCCGCAGCACAGATTCATTCGCCAGGGCCTCCTGCAGATAATTCACATTGGTTTATTGCGCTATCTCTAATAGCACCCGAGATATCACCAGATATATATTGGATTTTCCCCTGACCCTGAGTGTCCGGCCCCATGAGACGGTGGTTTTCTCGGCCCCTGGCGGTCCGAGGTCGTTCCCGCTGCAAAAATTCTTGCGCCAGGGCCTCCTACAGAAAATGCACGTTGATTTATTGGGCTATCTGTAATAGCACCCGAGATATCACCAGATATATATTGGATTTTTCCCTGACCCTGAGTGTCCGGCCCCATGAGACGGTGGTTGTCTCGGCCCCTGGTGGTCGGAGGTCGTTCCCGCTGCACAGATGCATGCGCCAGGGTCTCCTGCAGATAATTCACTTTGGTTTATTGCGCTATCTGTAATAGCACCCGAGATAACACCAGATATATGTTGGATTTTTCCGTGACCCTTAGTGTCCGGCCCCATGAGACGGTGGTTTTCTCGGCCCGTGGTGGTACGAGGTCGTTCCCGCAGCACAGAATCATTCGCCAGGGCCTCCTGCAGATAATTCACATTGGTTTATTGCGCTATCTCTAATAGCACCCGAGATATCACCAGATATATATTGGATTTTTCCCTGACCCTGAGTGCCCGGCCCCATGAGACTGTGGTTTTCTCGGCCCCTGGTGGTCCGAGGTCGTTCCCGCCGGCCAGATTCATGCGCCAGGGTCTCCTACAGACCATGCACTTTGATTTATTGCGCTATCTGTAATAGCACCCGAGATATCACCAGATATATATTGGATTTTTCCGTGACCCTTAGTGTCCGGCCCCATGAGACGGTGGTTTTCTCGGCCCGTGGTGGTACGAGGTCGTTCCCGCAGCACAGATTCATTCGCCAGGGCCTCCTGCAGATAATTCACATTGGTTTATTGCGCTATCTCTAATAGCACCCGAGATATCACCAGATATATATTGGATTTTTCCCTGACCCTGAGTGCCCGGCCCCATGAGACTGTGGTTTTCTCGGCCCCTGGTGGTCCGAGGTCGTTCCCGCCGGCCAGATTCATGCGCCAGGGTCTCCTACAGACCATGCACTTTGATTTATTGCGCTATCTGTAATAGCACCCGAGATATCACCAGATATATATTGGATTTTTCCGTGACCCTTAGTGTCCGGCCCCATGAGACGGTGGTTTTCTCGGCCCGTGGTGGTACGAGGTCGTTCCCGCAGCACAAATTCATTCGCCAGCGCCTCCTGCAGATAATTCACATTGGTTTATTGCGCTATCTCTAATAGCACCCGAGATATCACCAGATATATATTGGATTTTCCCCTGACCCTGAGTGTCCGGGCCCAAGAGACGGTGGTTTTCTCGGCCCCTGGTGGTCCGAGGTCGTTCCCGCTGGCCAGATTCATGCGCCAGGGCCTCCTACAGACAATGCACTTTGATTTATTGCGCTATCTGTAATAGCACCCGAGATATCACCACATATATATTGGATTTTTCCCTGACCCTGACTGTCCGGCCCCATGAGACGGTGGTTTTCTCGGCCCCTGGTTGTCCGAGGTCGTTCCCGCTACCCAGATTCATGCGTCAGGGCCTCCTACAGACAATACAATTTGATTTATTGCGCTATCTGTAATAGCACCCGAGATATCACCAGATATATATTGGATTTTTTCCTGACCCTGAGTGTCCGGCCCCATGAGACGGTGGTTTTCTCGGCCCCTGGTGGTCCGAGGTCCTTCCCGCTGGCCAGATTCATGCGCCAGGGCCTCCTACAGACAATGCACTTTGATTTATTGCGCTATCTCTAATAGCACCCGAGATAGCGCCAGATATATATAGGATTTTCCCCTGACCCTGAGTGTCCGGACCCATGAGACGGTGGTTTTCTCGGCCCCTGGTGGTCCGAGGTCGTTCCCGCTGCCCAGACTCATGCGCCAGGGCCTCCTACAGACAGTGCACTTTGGTTTATGGCGCTATCTGTAATAGCACCCGAGATATCACCAGATATATATTGGATTTTTCCCTGACCCTGAGTGCCCGGCCCCATGAGACTGTGGTTTTCTCGGCCCCTGGTGGTCCGAGGTCGTTCCCGCCGGCCAGATTCATGCGCCAGGGTCTCCTACAGACCATGCACTTTGATTTATTGCGCTATCTGTAATAGCACCCGAGATATCACCACATATATATTGGATTTTTCCCTGACCCTGACTGTCCGGCCCCATGAGACGGTGGTTTTCTCGGCCCCTGGTTGTCCGAGGTCGTTCCCGCTACCCAGATTCATGCGTCAGGGCCTCCTACAGACAATACAATTTGATTTATTGCGCTATCTGTAATAGCACCCGAGATATCACCAGATATATATTGGATTTTTTCCTGACCCTGAGTGTCCGGCCCCATGAGACGGTGGTTTTCTCGGCCCCTGGTGGTCCGAGGTCGTTCCCGCTGGCCAGATTCATGCGCCAGGGCCTCCTACAGACAATGCACTTTGATTTATTGCGCTATCTCTAATAGCACCCGAGATAGCGCCAGATATATATAGGATTTTCCCCTGACCCTGAGTGTCCGGACCCATGAGACGGTGGTTTTCTCGGCCCCTGGTGGTCCGAGGTCGTTCCCGCTGCCCAGACTCATGCGCCAGGGCCTCCTACAGACAGTGCACTTTGGTTTATGGCGCTATCTGTAATAGCACCCGAGATATCACCAGATATATATTGGATTTTCCCCTGACCCTGAGTGTCCGGACCCATGCGACGGTGGTTTTCTCGGCCCCTGGTGGTCCGAGGTCGTTCCCGCTGCCCAGATTCATGCGCCATGGCCTCCTGCAAATAATTCACTTTGGTTTATTGCGCTATCTCTAATAGCACCCGAGATATCACCAGATATATATTGGATTTTCCCCTGACCCTGAGCATCCGGCCCCATGAGACTGTGGTTTTCTCGGCCCCTGGTGGTCCGATGTCGTTCCCGCTGCCCAGATTCATGCGCCAGGGCCTTCTACAGACAATGCACTTTGATTTATTGCGCTATCTGTAATAGCACCCGAGATATCACCAGATATACATTGGATTATTCCCTGACCCTGAGTGTCCGGCCACATGAGACGGTGGTTTTCTCGGCCCCTGGCGGTCCGAGGTCGTTCCCGCTGCACAAATTCTTGCGCCAGGGCCTCCTACAGAAAATGCACGTTGATTTATTGGGCTATCTGTAATAGCACCCGAGATATCACCAGATATATATTGGATTTTTCCCTGACCCTGAGTGTCCGGCCCCATGAGACGGTGGTTGTCTCGGCCCCTGGTGGTCGGAGGTCGTTCCCGCTGCACAGATGCATGCGCCAGGGTCTCCTGCAGATAATTCACTTTGGTTTATTGCGCTATCTGTAATAGCACCCGAGATAACACCAGATATATGTTGGATTTTTCCGTGACCCTTAGTGTCCGGCCCCATGAGACGGTGGTTTTCTCGGCCCGTGGTGGTACGAGGTCGTTCCCGCAGCACAGAATCATTCGCCAGGGCCTCCTGCAGATAATTCAAATTGGTTTATTGCGCTATCTCTAATAGCACCCGAGATATCACCAGATACATATTGGATTTTTCCCTGACCCTGAGTGCCCGGCCCCATGAGACTGTGGTTTTCTCGGCCCCTGGTGGTCCGAGGTCGTTCCCGCCGGCCAGATTCATGCGCCAGGGTCTCCTACAGACCATGCACTTTGATTTATTGCGCTATCTGTAATAGCACCCGAGATATCACCAGATATATATTGGATTTTTCCGTGACCCTTAGTGTCCGGCCCCATGAGACGGTGGTTTTCTCGGCCCGTGGTGGTACGAGGTCGTTCCCGCAGCACAGATTCATTCGCCAGGGCCTCCTGCAGATAATTCACATTGATTTATTGCGCTATCTGTAATAGCACCCGAGATATCACCAGATATATATTGGATTTTCCCCTGACCCTGAGCATCCGGCCCCATGAGACTGTGGTTTTCTCGGCCCCTGGTGGTCCGATGTCGTTCCCGCTGCCCAGATTCATGCGCCAGGGCCTTCTACAGACAATGCACTTTGATTTATTGCGCTATCTGTAATAGCACCCGAGATATCACCAGATATACATTGGATTATTCCCTGACCCTGAGTGTCCGGCCACATGAGACGGTGGTTTTCTGGGCCCCTGGTGGTCCGAGGTCGTTCCCGCTGCACAGATTCATACGCCATGGCCTCCTGCAAATAATTCACTTTGGTTTATTGCGCTATCTCTAATAGCACCCGAGATATCACCAGATATATATTGGATTTTCCCCTGACCCTGAGTGTCCGGCCCCATGTGACGGTGGTTTTCTGGGCCCCTGGTGGTCCGAGGCCGTTCCCGCTGCCCAGATTCATGCGACAGGGCCTCCTACAGACAAAGCACTTTGATTTATTGCGCTATCTGTAATAGCACCCGAGATATCACCAGATATATAATGGATTTTTCCCTGACCCTGAGTGTCCGGCCCCATGAGACGGTGGTTTTCTCGGCCCCTGGTGGTCCGAGGTCGTTCCCGCTGCACAGATTCATTCGCAAGGGCCTCCTGCAGACAATGCACTTTGATTTATTGCGCTATCTGTAATAGCACCCGAGATATCACCAGATATACATTGGATTATTCCCTGACCCTGAGTGTCCGGCCCCATGAGACGGTGGTTTTCTCGGTCCCTCGTGGTCCGAGGTCGATCCCGCTGAACAGATTCATGCGCCAGGGCTTCCTGCAGACAATTCACTTTGGTTTATTGCGCTATCTGTAATAGCACCCGAGATATCACCAGATATATATTGGATTTTTTCCTGACCCTGAGTGTCCGACCCCATGAGGCGGTGGTTTTCTCGGCCCCTGGTGGTCCGAGGTCATTACCGCTGCACAGATTCATGCGCCAGGGCCTCCCGCAGATAAAGCACTTTGGTTTATTGCGCTATCTGTAATAGCACCCGAGATATCACCAGATATATGCTGGATTTTTACTTGACCTTGTGTGACGGATTCCGAATATCTGTAATTTTCTCGGCCCCTGGTAGTCCGAGGTCGTTCCCTCTGCACAGATTCATACGCCGGTGCCTCCTACAGACAATGCACTTTGATTTATTGCGCTATCTCTAATAGCACCCGAGATATCACCAGATATATAATGGATTTTTCCCCGACCCTGACAGTCCGGCCCCATGAGACAGTGATTATCTCGGCCCCTGGTGGTCCGAGGTCGTTCCCGCTGCACAGATTCATGTGCTAGGGCCTCCGGCAGACAATCCACTTTAGATTTATTTCGCTATCTGTAATAGCACCCGAGATATCACCAGATATATATTGGATTTTTCCCTGACCCTGACAGTCCGGCCCCATGAGACGGTGATTTTCTCGGCCCCTGGTGGTCCGAGGTCGTTCCCGCTGCACATATTCATGCGCTAGGGCCTCCTGCAGACAATGCACTTTGATTAATTGCGCAATCTCTAATAGCACCCGAGATATCACCAGATATATATCGGATTTTTCCCTAACCCTGACAGTCCGGCCCCATGAGACGGTGATTTTCTCGGCCCCTTGTGGTCCTAGGTCGATCCCGCTGCACAGATTCATGCGCCAGGGCCTCCTTCAGACAATCCACTCTGATTTATTGCGCTATCTGTAATAGCACCCGAGATATCACCAGATATATGTTGGATTTTTCCCTGACCCTGAGTGTCCGACTCCATGAGACGGTGGTTTTCTCGGCCACTGGTGGTCCGAGGTCGTTCCCGCTGCACAGATTCATGCGCTAGGGCCTCCTGCAGACAATGCAATTGATTTATTGCGCTATCTCTAATAGCACCCGAGATATCACCAGATATATATTGGATTTTCCCCTGACCCTTAATGTCCGGCACCATGAGTCTGTAGTTTTCTCGGCCCCTGGTGGTCCGAGGTCGTTCCCGCTGCACAGATTCATTCGCAAGGGTCTCCTGCAGACAATGCACTTTGATTTATTGCGCTATCTGTAATAGCACCCGAGATATCACCAGATATATATTTGATTTTTCCCTGACCCTGACATTCCGGCCCCATGAGACGGTGGTTTACTCGGCCCCTGGTGGTCCGAGGTCGACCCCGCTGCACAGATTCATGCGCTAGGGCCTCCTGCAGACAATGGAGTTTGATTTATTGCGCCATCTCTAATAGCACCCGAGATATCACCAGATGTATATTGGATTTTTCCCTGACCCTGACTGTCCGGCCTCATGAGACGGTGATTTTCTCGGCCCCTGGTGGTCCGAGGTCGATCCCGCTGCACAGAATCATGCACCAGGGCTTCCTGCAGACAATGCACTTTGGTTTATTGCGCTATCTCTAATAGCACACGAGATATCACCAGATATATATTGGATTCTTCCCTGTCCCTGAGTGTCCGGCCCCATGTGTGGGTGGTTTTCTCGGCCCCTGGTGGTCCGAGGTCGTTCCGGCTGCACAGATGCATGCTCCAGGGCCTCCTGCAGATAATTCACTTTGGTTTATTGCGCTTTCTCTAATAGCACCCGAGATATCACCAGATATATATTGAATTTTCCCCTGACCCTCAGTGTCCGGTCCCATGTGACTGTGGTTTTCTCGGCCCCTGGTGGTCCGTGGTCGTTCCCGCTGCACAGATGCATGCGCCAGGGCCTCCTGCAGATAACTCACTTTGGTTTATGGCGCTATCTCTAATAGCACCCGCGATATCACCAGATATATATTGGATTTTTCCCTGACCCTGAGTGTCCGGCCCCATGAGACGGTCGTTTTCTCGGCCCCTGGTGGTCCGAGGTCGTTCCGGCTGCACAGATGCATGCGCCAGGGCCTCCTGCAGATAATTCACTTTGGTTTATTGCGCTATCACTAATAGTACCCGCGATATCACCAGATATATATTGGATTTTTCCCTGACCCTGAGTGTCCGGCCCCATGAGACGGTGGTTTTCTCGGCCTCTGGTGGTCCGAGGTCGTTCGAGCTGCACAGATTCATGCGCCAGTGCCTCCTACAGACAATGCACCTTGATTTATTGCGCTATCTGTAATAGCACCCGAGATATCACCACATATATATTGGATTTTTCCCTGACCCTGAGTGTCCGGCCCCATGAGACTGTGGTTTTCTCGGCCCCTGGTGGTCCGAGGTCGTTCCCGCTGGCCAGATTCATGCGCCAGGGCCTCCTACAGACAATGCACTTTGATTTATTGCGCTATGTCTTATAGCACCCGAGATATCACCAGATATATATTGGATTTTTCCCTGACCCTGAGTGTCCGGCCCCATGAAACGGTGGTTTTCTCGGCCCCTGGTGGTCCGAGGTCGTTCGAGCTGCACAGATTCATGCGCCAGGGCCTCCTACAGACAAAGCACTTTGATTTATTGCGCTATCTCTAATAGCACTCGAGATATCGCCAGATATATATTGGATTTTCCCCTGACCCTGAGTGTCCGGCCACATGTGACTGTGGTTTTCTCGGCCCCTGGTGTTCCGAGGTCGTCCGAGCTGCACAGATTCATGCACCAGTGCCTCCTACAGACAATGCACTTTGATTTATTGCGCTATCTGTAATAGCACCCGAGATTTCACCACATATATATTGGATTTTTCCCTGACCCTGAGTGTCCGGCCCCATGAGACTGTGGTTTTCTCGGCCCCTGGTGGTCCGAGGTCGTTCCCGCTGGCCAGATTCATGCGCCAGGGCCTCCTACAGACAATGCACTTTGATTTATTGCGCTATCTCTAATAGCACCCGAGATATCACCAGATATATATTGGATTTTTCCCTGACCCTGAGTGTCCGGCCCCATGAGACGTTGGTTTTCTCGGCCCCTGGTGGTCCGAGGTCGTTCGAGCTGCACAGATTCGTGCGCCAGGGCCTCCTACAGACAAAGCACTTTGATTTATTGCGCTATCTCTAATAGCACTCGAGATATCGCCAGATATATATTGGATTTTCCCCTGATCCTGAGTGTCCGGCCCCATGAGACGGTGGTTTTCTCGGCCCCTGGTGGTCCGAGGTCGTTCCCGCTGTCCAGATTCATGCGCCAGGGCCTCCTACAGACAATGCACTTTGATTTATTGCGCTATCTGTAATCGCACCCGAGATATCACCAGATATATATTGGATTATTCCCTGAACCTGAGTGTGCGGCCCCATGAGACGGTGGTTTTCTCGGCCCGTGGTGGTCCGAGGTCGTTCCCGCTGCACAGATTCATGCGCCAGGGCCTCCTACAGACCATGCACTTTGATTTATTGCGATATCTGCAATAGCTCCCGAGATATCACCTGATATATATTGGATTTTTCCCTGACTCTGAGTGTCCGGCCCCATGAGACGGTGGTTTTCTCGGCCACTGGTGGTCCGAGGTCGTTCCCGCTGCACGGATTCATGCGCCAGGGCCGCCTAAAGATAATACACTTTGGTTCATAGCGCTATCTCTAATAGCACCCGAGATATCACCAGATATGTATTGGATTTTTCCCTGACCCTGAGTGTCCGGCCCCATGAGACGCTGGTTTTCTCGGCCCCTGGTGGTCCGAGGTCGTTCCCGCTGCCCGGATTCATGCGCCAGGGCCTCCTACAGACAATGCACTTTGATTTATTGCGCTATCTCTAATAGCACCCGAGATATCGCCAGATATATATTGGATTTTACCCTGACCCTGAGTGTCCGTCCCCATGAGACGGTGGTTTTCTCGGCCCCTGGTGTTCCGAGGTCGTTCCCGCTGCACAGATTCATGCGCCAGGGCCTCCGACAGACAATGCACTTTGATTTAATGCGCTATCTGTAATAGCACCCGAGATATCACCTGATATATATCGGATTTTTCCCTGACCCTGAGTGTCCGGCACCATGATACTGTGGTTTTCTCGGCCCCTAGTGGTCCGAGGTTGTTCCCGCGGGCCAGATTCATGCGCCAGGGCCTCCTACAGACAATGCACTTTGATTTATTGCGCTATCTGTAATAGCACCCGAGATATCACCACATATATATTGGATTTTTCCCTGACCCTGAGTGTCCGGCCCCATGAGACTGTGGTTTTCTCGGCCCCTGGTGGTCCGAGGTGGTTCCCGCTGGCCAGATTCATGCGCCTGGGCCTCCTACAGACAATGCACTTTGATTTATTGCGATATCTCTAATAGCACCCGAGATATCACCAGATATATATTGGATTTTTCCTTGACCCTGACAGTCCGGCCCCATGTGTCGATGGTTTTCTCGGTCCCTCCTGGTCCGGGGTCGATCCCGCTGCTCAGATTCATGCGCCAGTGCCTCCTACAGCCAATGGACTTTGATTTATTGCGCTGTCTCTAATAGCACCCGAGATATCACCAGATATTTATAGGATTTTTCCCTGACCCTGACAGTCCGGCCCCATGAGACGGTGATATTCTCGGCCCCTGGTGGTCCGAGGTCGATCCCGCTACACAGAATCATGCGCCAGGGCTTCCTGCAGACAATGCAGTATGGTTTATTGCGCTATCTGTAATAGCACCCGAGATATCACCACATATATATTGGATTTTTCCATGACGCTGAGTGTCCGGCCCCATGAGACGGTGGTTGTGTCGGCCCCTGGAGGTCGGACGTCGTTCCCGCTGCACAGATGCATGCGCCAGGGCCTCCTGCAGATAATTCACTTTGGTTTATTGCGCTATCTCTAATAGCACCCAAGATATCACCAGATATATATTGGATTTTACCCTGACCCTGAGTGTCCGGCCCCATGAGACGGTTGTTTTCTCAGCCCCTGGTGGTCCGACGTCGTTCCCGCTGCACAGATGCGTGCGCCAGGGCCTCCTGCAGATAATTCCCTTTGGTTTAATGCGCTATCTCTAATAGCACCCGAGATATCACCAGATATATATTGGATTTTTCCCTGTCCCTGAGTGTCCAGCCCCATGAGACTTTGGTTTTCTCGGCCCCTGGTGGTCCGAGGTCGTTCCCGCTGTCCAGATTCATGCGCCAGGGTCTCCTACAGACCATGCACTTTGATTTATTGCGCTATGTCTTATAGCACCCGAGATATCACCAGATATATATTGGATTTTCCCCTGACCCTGAGTGTCCGACCCCATGAGACGGTGGTTTCCTCGGCCCCTGCTGGTGCGAGGTCGTTCCCGCTGCGCAGATTCATGCGCCAGGGCCTCCTACAGACAATGCACTTTGATTTATTGCGCTACCTGTAATAGCACCCAAGATATCACCAGATATATATTGGATTTTTCCCTGTCCCTGAGTGTCCGGCCCCATGAGACGGTGGTTTTCTCGGCCCCTGGTGGTCCGAGGTCGTTCCCCCAGCACAGATGCATGCGCCAGGGCCTCCTTCAGATAATTCACTTTGGTTTATTGCGCTATCTCTAATAGCACCCGAGATATCACCAGATACATATTGGATTTTCCCCTGACCCTGAGTGTCCGACCCCATGAGACGGTGGTTTCCTCGGCCCCTGCTGGTGCGAGGTCGTTCCCGCTGCGCAGATTCATGCGCCAGGGCCTCCTACAGACAATGCACTTTGATTTATTGCGCTACCTGTAATAGCACCCAAGATATCACCAGATATATATTGGATTTTTCCCTGTCCCTGAGTGTCCGGCCCCATGAGACGGTGGTTTTCTCGGCCCCTGGTGGTCCGAGGTCGTTCCCCCAGCACAGATGCATGCGCCAGGGCCTCCTTCAGATAATTCACTTTGGTTTATTGCGCTATCTCTAATAGCACCCGAGATATCACCAGATATATATTGGATTTTCCCCTGACCCTGAGTGTCCGGCCCCATGAGACTGCGGTTTTCTCGGCCCATGGTGGTCCGAGGTCGTTCCCGCTGCACAGATTCATGCGCCAGGGCCTCCTACAGACAATGGACTTTGATTCATTGCGCTATCGGTAATAGCACCCGAGATATCACCAGATATATATTGGATTTTTCCATGACCCTGAGTGTCCGGCCCCATGAGACGGTGGTTTTCTCGGCCCCTGGTGGTCCGAGGTCGTTCCCGCTGCACAGATGCATGCGCCAGGGCCTCCTTCAGATAATTCACTTTGGTTTATTGCGCTATCTCTAATAGCACCCGAGATATCACCAGATATATATTGGATTTTTCCCTGACCCTGAGTGTCCGGCCCCATGAGTCTGTGGTTTTCTCCGCCCCTGGTGGTCCGAGGTCGTTCCCGCCGGCCAGATTCATGCGCCAGGGTCTCCTACAGACCATGCACTTTGACTTATTGCGCTATCTGTAATAGCACCCGAGATATCACCAGATATATATTGTATTTTTCCGTGACCCTTAGTGTCCGGCCCCATGAAACGGTGGTTTTCTCGGCCCGTGGTGGTACGAGGTCGTTCCCGCAGCACAGATTCATTCGCCAGGGCCTCCTGCAGATAATTCACATTGGTTTATTGCGCTATCTCTAATAGCACCCGAGATATCACCAGATATATATTGGATTTTTCCCTGACCCTGAGTGTCCGGCCCCATGAGACGGTGGTTGTCTCGGCCCCTGGTGGTCGGAGGTCGTTCCCGCTGCACAGATGCATGCGCCAGGGTCTCCTGCAGATAATTCACTTTGGTTTATTGCGCTATCTGTAATAGCACCCGAGATATCACCAGATATATGTTGGATTTTTCCGTGACCCTTAGTGTCCGGCCCCATGAGACGGTGGTTTTCTCTGCCCGTGGTGGTACGAGGTCGTTCCCGCAGCACAGATTCATTCGCCAGGGCCTCCTGCAGATAATGCACATTGGTTTATTGCGCTATCTCTAATAGCACCCGAGATATCACCAGATATATATTGGATTTTCCCCTGACCCTGAGTGTCCGGGCCCATGAGACGGTGGTTTTCTCGGCCCCTGGTGGTCCGAGGTCGTTCCCGCTGGCCAGATTGATGCGCCAGGGCTTCCTACAGACAATGCACTTTGATTTATTGCGCTATCTGTAATAGCACCCGAGATATCACCACATATATATTGGATTTTTCCCTGACCCTGACTGTCCGGCCCCATGAGACGGTGGTTTTCTCGGCCCCTGGTAGTCCGAGGTCGTTCCCGCTACCCAGATTCATGCGTCAGGGCCAACTACAGACAATACAATTTGATTTATTTCGCTATCTGTAATAGCACCCGAGATATCACCAGATATATATTGGATTTTTTCCTGACCCTGAGTGTCCGGCCCCATGAGACGGTGGTTTTCTCGGCCCCTGGTGGTGCGAGGACGTTTCCGCTGCACAGATTCATGCGCCATGGCCTCCTGCAGATAATTCACATTGGTTTATTGCGCTATCTCTGATAGCACCCGAGATAGCGCCAGATATATATAGGATTTTCCCCTGACCCTGAGTGTCCGGCCCCGTGAGACGGTGGTTTTCTCGGCCCCTGGTGGTCGGAGGTCGTTCCTGCTGCACAGATTCATGCGCCAGGGCCGCCTAAAGATAATACACTTTGGTTCATAGCGCTATCTCTAATAGCACCCGAGATATCACCAGATATGTATTGGATTTTTCCCTGACCCTGAGTGTCCGGCCCCATGAGACGCTGGTTTTCTCGGCCCATGGTGGTCCGAGGTCGTTCCTGCTGCACAGATTCATGCGCCAGGGCCGCCTAAAGATAATACACTTTGGTTCATAGCGCTATCTCTAATAGCACCCGAGATATCACCAGATATGTATTGGATTTTTCCCTGACCCTGAGTGTCCGGCCCCATGAGACGCTGGTTTTCTCGGCCCCTGGTGGTCCGAGGTCGTTCCCGCTGCCCGGATTCATGCGCCAGGGCCTCCTACAGACAATGCACTTTGATTTATTGCGCTATCTCTAATAGCACCCGAGATATCGCCAGATATATATTGGATTTTACCCTGACCCTGAGTGTCCGTCCCCATGAGACGGTGGTTTTCTCGGCCCCTGGTGTTCCGAGGTCGTTCCCGCTGCACAGATTCATGCGCCAGGGCCTCCGACAGACAATGCACTTTGATTTAATGCGCTATCTGTAATAGCACCCGAGATATCACCAGATATATATCGGATTTTTCCCTGACCCTGAGTGTCCGGCACCATGAGACTGTGGTTTTCTCGGCCCCTGGTGGTCCGAGGTTGTTCCCGAGGGCCAGATTCATGCGCCAGGGCCTCCTACAGACAATGCACTTTGATTTATTGCGCTATCTGTAATAGCACCCGAGATATCACCACATATATATTGGATTTTTCCCTGACCCTGAGTGTCCGGCCCCATGAGACTGTGGTTTTCTCGGCCCCTGGTGGTCCGAGGTGGTTCCCGCTGGCCAGATTCATGCGCCAGGGCCTCCTACAGACAATGCACTTTGATTTATTGCGCTATCTGTAATAGCACCCGAGATATCACCAGATATATATTGGATTTTTCCATGACCCAGAGTGTCCGGCCCCATGAGATGATGGTTTTCTCGTCCCCTGGTGGTCCGAGGTCGTTCCCGCTGCACAGATGCATTCGCCAGTGCCTCCTACAGACAATGCACTTTGATTTATTGCGCTGTCTGCAATAGCACCCGAGATATCACCAGATATATATTGGATATTCCCCTGACCCTGAGTGTCCGGCCCCGTGAGACTGCGGTTTTCGCGGCCCCTGGTGGTCCGAGGTCGTTCCCGCTGCACAGATTCATGCGCCAGGGCCTCCTACAGACAATGGACTTTGATTTATTGCGCTATCTGTAATAGCACCCGAGATATCACCAGATATATATTGGATTTTTCCATGACCTTGACTGTCCGGCCCCATGAGACGGTGGTTTCCTCGACCCCTGGTGGTGCGAGGTCGTTCCCGCTGCGCAGATTCATGCGCCAGGGCCTCCTACAGACAATGCACTTTGATTTATTGCGCTACCTGTAATAGCACCCAAGATATCACCAGATATATATTGGATTTTTCCCTGTCCCTGAGTGTCCGGCCCCATGAGACGGTGGTTTTCTCGGACCCTGGTGGTCCGAGGTCGTTCCCCCTGCACAGATGCATGCGCCAGGGACTCCTGCAGATAATTGACATTGGTTTATTCCGCTATCTCTAATAGCACCCCAGATATCACAAGATATATATTGGATTTTTCCATGACCTTGAGTGTCCGGCCCCATGAGACGGTGGTTTCCTCGGCCCCTGGTGGTGCGAGGTCGTTCCCGCTGCGCAGATTCATGCGCCAGGGCCTCCTACAGACAATGCACTTTGATTTATTGCGCTATCTCTAATAGCACCCGAGATATCACCAGATATATATTGGAATTTCCCCTGACCCTGAGTGTCCGGCCCCATGTGACGGTGGTTTTCTCGGCCCCTGGTGGTCCGAGGTCGTTCAGGCTGCACAGATTCATGGGCCAGGGCCTCCTGCAGACAATGCACTTTGATTTATTGCGATATCTCTAATAGCACCCGAGATATCACCAGATATATATTGGATTTTTCCTTGACCCTGACAGTCCAGCCCCATGTGTCGATGGTTTTCTCGGTCCCTCCTGGTCCGAGGTCGATCCCGCTGCTCAGATTCATGCGCCAGTGCCTCCTACAGCCAATGCACTTTGATTTATTGCGCTGTCTCTAATAGCACCCGAGATATCACCAGATATATATCGAATTTTTCCCTGACCCTGACAGTCCGGCCCCATGAGACGGTGATTTTCTCGGCCCCTGGTGGTCCGAGGTCGTTCCCGCTGCACAGATTCATGCGCCAGGGCCTCCTATAGATTATTCACTTTGGTTTATTGCCCTATCTCTAATAGCACCCGAGATATCACCAGATATTTATAGGATTTTTCCCTGACCCTGACAGTCCGGCCCCATGAGACGGTGATATTCTCGGCCCCTGGTGGTCCGAGGTCGTTCCCGCTGCACAGATGCATGCGCCAGGGCCTCCTTCAGATAACTCACTTTGGTTTATTGCGCTATCTCTAATAGCACCCGAGATATCACCAGATATATATTGAATTTTCCCCTGACCCTGAGTGTCCGGCCCCATGTGACTGTGGTTTTCTCGGCCCCTGGTGTTCCGAGGACGTTCCCGCTGGCCAGATTCATGCGCCAGGGCCTCCTACAGACAATGCACTTTGATTTATTGCGCTATCTCTAATAGCACCCGAGATATCACCAGATATATATTGGATTTTCCCCTGACCCTGAGTGTCCGGACCCATGCGACGGTGGTTTTCTCGGCCCCTGGTGGTCCCAGGTCGTTCCCGCTGCCCAGATTCATGCGCCAGGGCCTCCTACAGACAATGCACATTGATTTATTGCGCTATCTGTAATAGCACCCGAGATATCACCAGATATATATTGGATTTTCCCCTGACCCTGAGTGTCCGGCCCCATGAGACTGTGGTTTTCTCGGCCCCTGGTGGTCCGATGTCGTTCCCGCTGCCCAGATTCATGCGCCAGGGCCTCCTACAGACAATGCACTTTGATTTATTGCGCTATCTGTAATAGCACCCGAGATATCACCAGATATACATTGGATTATTCCCTGACCCTGAGTGTCCGGCCCCATGAGACGGTGCTTTTCTGGGCCCCTGGTGGTCCGAGGTCGTTCCCGCTGCACAGATTCATGCGCCATGGCCTCCTGCAGATAATTCACTTTGGTTTATTGCGCTATCTCTAATAGCACCCGAGATATCACCAGATATATATTGGATTTTCCCCTGACCCTGAGTGTCCGGCCCCATGAGACGGTGGTTTTCTCGGCCCCTGGTGGTCCGAGGTCGTTCCCGCTGCCCAGATTCATGCGCCAGGGCCTCCTACAGACAAAGCACTTTGGTTTATTGCGCTATCTGTAATAGCACCCGAGATATCACCAGATATATGCTGGATTTTTACATGACCTTGGGTGACGGATTCCGAATATCTGTAATTTTCTCGGCCGCTGGTGGTCCGAGGTCGTTCCCGCTGCACAGATGCATGCGCCAGGGCCACCTGCAGATAATTCACTTTGGTTTATTGCGCTATCTCTAATAGCACCCGAGATATCACCAGATATATATTGGATTTTCCCCTGACCCTGAGTGTCCGGCCCCATGTGACGGTGGTTTTCTGGGCCCCTGGTGGTCCGAGGTCGTTCGAGCTGCACAGATTCATGCGCCATGGCCTCCTACAGACAATGCACTTTGATTTATTGCGCTATCTGTAATAGCACCCGAGATATCGCCAGATATATATTTGATTTTTCCCTGACCCTGACATTCCGGCCCCATGAGACGGTGGTTTACTCGGCCCCTGGTGGTCGGAGGTCGTTCCCGCTGCACAGATGCATGCGCCGGGGCCTCCTGCAGATAATTCCCTTTGGTTTATTGCGCTATCTCTAATAGCACCCGAGATATCACCAGATATATATTGGATTTTCCCCTGACCCTGAGTGTCCGGCCCCATGAGACGGTGGTTTTCTCGGCCCCTGGTGGTCCGAGGCCGTTCCTGCTGCCCAGATTCATGCGACAGGGCTTCCTGCAGACAATTCACTTTGGTTTATTGCGCTATCTGTAATAGCATCCGAGATATCACCAGATATATATTGGATTTTTTCCTGACCCTGAGTGTCCGACCCCATGAGGCGGTGGTTTTCTCGGCCCCTGGTGGTCCGAGGTCATTACCGCTGCACAGATTCATGCGCCAGGGCCTCCCGCAGATAAAGCACTTTGGTTTATTGCGCTATCTGTAATAGCACCCGAGATATCACCAGATATATGCTGGATTTTTACTTGACCTTGTGTGACGGATTCCGAATATCTGTAATTTTCTCGGCCCCTGGTAGTCCGAGGTCGTTCCCTCTGCACAGATTCATAAGCCGGTGCCTCCTACAGACAATGCACTTTGATTTATTGCGCTATCTCTAATAGCACCCGAGATATCACCAGATATATAATGGATTTTTCCCCGACCCTGACAGTCCGGCCCCATGAGACGGTGATTATCTCGGCCCCTGGTGGTCCGAGGTCGTTCCCGCTGCACAGATTCATGTGCTAGGGCCTCCGGCAGACAATCCACTTTAGATTTATTTCGCTATCTGTAATAGCACCCGAGATATCACCAGATATATATTGGATTTTTCCCTGTCCCTGAGTGTCCGGCCCCATGAGACGGTGGTTTTCTCGGACCCTGGTGGTCCGAGGTCGTTCCCCCTGCACAGATGCATGCGCCAGGGACTCCTGCAGATAATTGACATTGGTTTATTCCGCTATCTCTAATAGCACCCCAGATATCACAAGATATATATTGGATTTTTCCATGACCTTGAGTGTCCGGCCCCATGAGACGGTGGTTTCCTCGGCCCCTGGTGGTGCGAGGTCGTTCCCGCTGCGCAGATTCATGCGCCAGGGCCTCCTACAGACAATGCACTTTGATTTATTGCGCTATCTCTAATAGCACCCGAGATATCACCAGATATATATTGGAATTTCCCCTGACCCTGAGTGTCCGGCCCCATGTGACGGTGGTTTTCTCGGCCCCTGGTGGTCCGAGGTCGTTCAGGCTGCACAGATTCATGGGCCAGGGCCTCCTGCAGACAATGCACTTTGATTTATTGCGATATCTCTAATAGCACCCGAGATATCACCAGATATATATTGGATTTTTCCTTGACCCTGACAGTCCGGCCCCATGTGTCGATGGTTTTCTCGGTCCCTCCTGGTCCGAGGTCGATCCCGCTGCTCAGATTCATGCGCCAGTGCCTCCTACAGCCAATGCACTTTGATTTATTGCGCTGTCTCTAATAGCACCCGAGATATCACCAGATATATATCGAATTTTTCCCTGACCCTGACAGTCCGGCCCCATGAGACGGTGATTTTCTCGGCCCCTGGTGGTCCGAGGTCGTTCCCGCTGCACAGATTCATGCGCCAGGGCCTCCTATAGATTATTCACTTTGGTTTATTGCCCTATCTCTAATAGCACCCGAGATATCACCAGATATTTATAGGATTTTTCCCTGACCATGACAGTCCGGCCCCATGAGACGGTGATATTCTCGGCCCCTGGTGGTCCGAGGTCGTTCCCGCTGCACAGATGCATGCGCCAGGGCCTCCTTCAGATAACTCACTTTGGTTTATTGCGCTATCTCTAATAGCACCCGAGATATCACCAGATATATATTGAATTTTCCCCTGACCCTGAGTGTCCGGCCCCATGTGACTGTGGTTTTCTCGGCCCCTGGTGGTCCGAGGACGTTCCCGCTGGCCAGATTCATGCGCCAGGGCCTCCTACAGACAATGCACTTTGATTTATTGCCCTATCTGTAATAGCACCCGAGATATCACCAGATATATGCTGGATTTTTACTTGACCTTGTGTGACGGATTCCGAATATCTGTAATTTTCTCGGCCCCTGGTAGTCCGAGGTCGTTCCCTCTGCACAGATTCATACGCCAGTGCCTCCTACAGACAATGCACTTTGATTTATTGCGCTATCTCTAATAGCACCCGAGATATCACCAGATATATATTGAATTTTCCCCTGACCCTGAGTGTCCGGCCCCATGAGACTGTGGTTTTCTCGGCCCCTGGTGTTCCGAGGACGTTCCCGCTGGCCAGATTCATGCGCCAGGGCCTCCTACAGACAATGCACTTTGATTTATTGCGCTATCTCTAATAGCACCCGAGATATCACCAGATATATATTGGATTTTCCCCTGACCCTGAGTGTCCGGACCCATGCGACGGTGGTTTTCTCGGCCCCTGGTGGTCCGAGGTCGTTCCCGCTGCCCAGATTCATGCGCCAGGGCCTCCTACAGACAATGCACATTGATTTATTGCGCTATCTGTAATAGCACCCGAGATATCACCAGATATATATTGGATTATCCCCTGACCCTGAGTGTCCGGCCCCATGAGACTGTGGTTTTCTCGGCCCCTGGTGGTCCGATGTCGTTCCCGCTGCCCAGATTCATGCGCCAGGGCCTCCTACAGACAATGCACTTTGATTTATTGCGCTATCTGTAATAGCACCCGAGATATCACCAGATATACATTGGATTATTCCCTGACCCTGAGTGTCCGGCCCCATGAGACGGTGCTTTTCTGGGCCCCTGGTGGTCCGAGGTCGTTCCCGCTGCACAGATTCATGCGCCATGGCCTCCTGCAGATAATTCACTTTGGTTTATTGCGCTATCTCTAATAGCACCCGAGATATCACCAGATATATATTGGATTTTCCCCTGACCCTGAGTGTCCGGCCCCATGTGACGGTGGTTTTCTGGGCCCCTGGTGGTCCGAGGTCGTTCGAGCTGCACAGATTCATGCGCCAGGGCCTCCTACAGACAATGCACTTTGATTTATTGCGCTATCTGTAATAGCACCCGAGATATCACCAGATATATATTGGATTTTCCCCTGACCCTGAGTGTCCGGACCCATGAGACGGTGGTTTTCTCGGCCCCTGGTGGTCCGAGGTCGTTCCCGCTGCCCAGATTCATGCGCCAGGGCCTCCTACAGACAAAGCACTTTGGTTTATCGCGCTATCTGTAATAGCACCCGAGATATCACCAGATATATGCTGGATTTTTACATGACCTTGGGTGACGGATTCCGAATATCTGTAATTTTCTCGGCCGCTGGTGGTCCGAGGTCGTTCCCGCTGCACAGATGCATGCGCCAGGGCCACCTGCAGATAATTCACTTTGGTTTATTGCGCTATCTCTAATAGCACCCGAGATATCACCAGATATATATTGGATTTTCCCCTGACCCTGAGTGTCCGGCCCCATGTGACGGTGGTTTTCTGGGCCCCTGGTGGTCCGAGGTCGTTCGAGCTGCACAGATTCATGCGCCATGGCCTCCTACAGACAATGCACTTTGATTTATTGCGCTATCTGTAATAGCACCCGAGATATCACCAGATATATATTTGATTTTTCCCTGACCCTGACATTCCGGCCCCATGAGACGGTGGTTTACTCGGCCCCTGGTGGTCGGAGGTCGTTCCCGCTGCACAGATGCATGCGCCGGGGCCTCCTGCAGATAATTCCCTTTGGTTTATTGCGCTATCTCTAATAGCACCCGAGATATCACCAGATATATATTGGATTTTCCCCTGACCCTGAGTGTCCGGCCCCATGAGACGGTGGTTTTCTCGGCCCCTGGTGGTCCGAGGCCGTTCCCGCTGCCCAGATTCATGCGACAGGGCCTCCTACAGACAAAGCACTTTAATTTATTGCGCTATCTGTAATAGCACCCGAGATATCACCAGATATATAATGGATTTTTCCCTGACCCTGAGTGTCCGGCCCCATGAGACGGTGGTTTTCTCGGCCCCTGGTGGTCCGAGGTCGTTCCCGCTGCACAGATTCATTCGCAAGGGCCTCCTGCAGACAATGCACTTTGATTTATTGCGCTATCTGTAATAGCACCCGAGATATCACCAGATATACATTGGATTATTCCCTGACCCTGAGTGTCCGGCCCCATGAGACGGTGGTTTTCTCGGTCCCTCGTGGTCCGAGGTCGATCCCGCTGAACAGATTCATGCGCCAGGGCTTCCTGCAGACAATTCACTTTGGTTTATTGCGCTATCTGTAATAGCACCCGAGATATCACCAGATATATATTGGATTTTTTCCTGACCCTGAGTGTCCGACCCCATGAGGCGGTGGTTTTCTCGGCCCCTGGTGGTCCGAGGTCATTACCGCTGCACAGATTCATGCGCCAGGGCCTCCCGCAGATAAAGCACTTTGGTTTATTGCGCTATCTGTAATAGCACCCGAGATATCACCAGATATATGCTGGATTTTTACTTGACCTTGTGTGACGGATTCCGAATATCTGTAATTTTCTCGGCCCCTGGTAGTCCGAGGTCGTTCCCTCTGCACAGATTCATACGCCGGTGCCTCCTACAGACAATGCACTTTGATTTATTGCGCTATCTCTAATAGCACCCGAGATATCACCAGATATATAATGGATTATTCCCCGACCCTGACAGTCCGGCCCCATGAGACGGTGATTATCTCGGCCCCTGGTGGTCCGAGGTCGTTCCCGCTGCACAGATTCATGTGCTAGGGCCTCCGGCAGACAATCCACTTTAGATTTATTTCGCTATCTGTAATAGCACCCGAGATATCACCAGATATATATTGGATTTTTCCCTGACCCTGACAGTCCGGCCCCATGAGACGGTGATTTTCTCGGCCCCTGGTGGTCCGAGGTCGTTCCCGCTGCACATATTCATGCGCTAGGGCCTCCTGCAGACAATGCACTTTGATTAATTGCGCAATCTCTAATAGCACCCGAGATATCACCAGATATATATCGGATTTTTCCCTAACCCTGACAGTCCGGCCCCATGAGACGGTGATTTTCTCGGCCCCTTGTGGTCCTAGGTCGATCCCGCTGCACAGATTCATGCGCCAGGGCCTCCTTCAGACAATCCACTCTGATTTATTGCGCTATCTGTAATAGCACCCGAGATATCACCAGATATATGTTGGATTTTTCCCTGACCCTGAGTGTCCGACTCCATGAGACGGTGGTTTTCTCGGCCACTGGTGGTCCGAGGTCGTTCCCGCTGCACAGATTCATGCGCTAGGGCCTCCTGCAGACAATGCAATTGATTTATTGCGCTATCTCTAATAGCACCCGAGATATCACCAGATATATATTGGATTTTCCCCTGACCCTTAATGTCCGGCACCATGAGTCTGTAGTTTTCTCGTGCCCCTGGTGGTCCGAGGTCGTTCCCGCTGCACAGATTCATTCGCAAGGGTCTCCTGCAGACAATGCACTTTGATTTATTGCGCTATCTGTAATAGCACCCGAGATATCACCAGATATATATTTGATTTTTCCCTGACCCTGACATTCCGGCCCCATGAGACGGTGGTTTACTCGGCCCCTGGTGGTCCGAGGTCGACCCCGCTGCACAGATTCATGCGCTAGGGCCTCCTGCAGACAATGGAGTTTGATTTATTGCGCCATCTCTAATAGCACCCGAGATATCACCAGATGTATATTGGATTTTTCCCTGACCCTGACTGTCCGGCCTCATGAGACGGTGATTTTCTCGGCCCCTGGTGGTCCGAGGTCGATCCCGCTGCACAGAATCATGCACCAGGGCTTCCTGCAGACAATGCACTTTGGTTTATTGCGCTATCTCTAATAGCACCCGAGATATCACCAGATATATATTGGATTCTTCCCTGTCCCTGAGTGTCCGGCCCCATGTGTGGGTTGTTTTCTCGGCCCCTGGTGGTCCGAGGTCGTTCCGGCTGCACAGATGCATGCGCCAGGACCTCCTGCAGATAATTCACTTTGGTTTATTGCGCTTTCTCTAATAGCACCCGAGATATCACCAGATATATATTGAATTTTCCCCTGACCCTCAGTGTCCGGTCCCATGTGACTGTGGTTTTCTCGGCCCCTGGTGGTCCGTGGTCGTTCCCGCTGCACAGATGCATGCGCCAGGGCCTCCTGCAGATAACTCACTTTGGTTTATGGCGCTATCTCTAATAGCACCCGCGATATCACCAGATATATACTGGATTTTTCCCTGACCCTGAGTGTCCGGCCCCATGAGACGGTCGTTTTCTCGGCCCCTGGTGGTCCGAGGTCGTTCCGGCTGCACAGATGCATGCGCCAGGGCCTCCTGCAGATAATTCACTTTGGTTTATTGCGCTATCTCTAATAGCACCCGCGATATCACCAGATATATATTGGATTTTTCCCTGACCCTGACAGTCCGGCCCAATGAGACGGTGGGTGCCTCGGCCCCTAGTGGTCCGAGGTCGTTCCAGCTGCTCAGATTCATGCGCCAGGGCCTCCTACAGACAATGCACTTTGATTTATTACGCTACCTGTAATAGCACCCGAGATATCACCAGATATATATTGGATTTTTCCCTGACCCTGAGTGTCCGGCCCCATGAGACTGTGGTTTTCTCGGCCCCTGGTGGTCCGAGGTCGTTCCCGCTGGCCAGATTCATGCGCCAGGGCCTCCTACAGACAATGCACTTTGATTTATTGCGCTATGTCTTATAGCACCCGAGATATCACCAGATATATATTGGATTTTTCCCTGACCCTGAGTGTCCGGCCCCATGTGACGGTGGTTTTCTCGGCCCCTGGTGGTCCGAGGTCGTTCGAGCTGCACAGATTCATGCGCCAGGGCCTCCTACAGACAAAGCACTTTGATTTATTGCGCTATATCTAATAGCACTCGAGATATCGCCAGATATATATTGGATTTTCCCCTGACCCTGAGTGTCCGGCCCCATGTGACTGTGGTTTTCTCGGCCCCTGGTGTTCCGAGGTCGTCCGAGCTGCACAGATTCATGCACCAGTGCCTCCTACAGACAATGCACTTTGATTTATTGCGCTATCTGTAATAGCACCCGAGATTTCACCACATATATATTGGATTTTTCCCTGACCCTGAGTGTCCGGCCCCATGAGACTGTGGTTTTCTCGGCCCCTGGTGGTCGGAGGTCGTTCCCTCTGGCCAGATTCATGCGCCAGGGCCTCCTACAGACAATGCACTTTGATTTATTGCGCTATCTCTAATAGCACCCGAGATATCACCAGATATATATTGGATTTTCCCGTGACCCTGAGTGTCCGGCTCCATGAGACGGTGGTTTTCTCGGCCCCTGGTGGTCCGAGGTCGCTCCCGCTGCACAGATTCATGCGTCAGGGCCTCCTACAGACAATGCACTTTGATTTATTGCGCTATCTTTAATAGCACCCGAGATATCACCAGATATATATTGGATTTTCCCCTGACCCTGAGTATCCGGCCTCATGAGACTGTGGTTTTCTCGGCCCCCGGTGGTCCGATGTCGTTCCCGCTGCCCAGATTCATGCGCCAGGGCCTCCTACAGACAATGCACTTTGATTTATTGCGCTATCTGTAATAGCACCCGAGATATCACCAGATATACATTGGATTATTCCCTGACCCTGAGTGTCCGGCCCCATGAGACGGTGGTTTTCTCGTCCCGTGGTGGTCCGAGGTCGTTCCCGCTGCACAGATTCATGCGCCATGGCCTCCTGCAGATAATTCACTTTGGTTTATTGCGCTATCTCTAATAGCTCCCGAGATATCACCAGATATATATTGGATGTTCCCCTGACCCTGAGTGTCCGGCCCCATGTGACGGTGGTTTTCTGGGCCCCTGGTGGTCCGAGGTCGTTCGAGCTGCACAGATTCATGCGCCAGGGCCACCTACAGACAATGCACATTGATTTATTGCCCTATCTGTAATAGCTCCCGAGATATCACCAGATATATATTGGATTTTCCCCTGACCCTGAGTGTCCGGACCCATGAGACGGTGGTTTTCTCGGCCCCTGGTGGTCCGAGGTCGTTCCCGCTGCCCAGACTCATGCGCCAGGGCCTCCTACAGACAGTGCACTTTGGTTTATGGCGCTATCTGTAATAGCACCCGAGATATCACCAGATATATATTGGATTTTCCCCTGACCCTGAGTGTCCGGACCCGTGCGACGGTGGTTTTCTCGGCCCCTGGTGGTCCGAGGTCGTTCCACCTGCCCAGATCCATGCGCCAGGGTCTCCTACAGACCATGCACTTTGGTTTATTGCGCTATCTCTAATAGCACCCGAGATATCAGCAGATATACATTGGATTATTCCCTGACCCTGAGTGTCCGGCCCCATGAGACTGTGGTTTTCTCGGCCCCTGGTGGTCCGAGGTCGTTCCCGCTGCCCAGATTCATGCGCCAGGGCCTCCTACAGACAATGCACTCTGATTTATTGCGCTATCTGTAATAGCACCCGAGATATCACCAGATATATATTGGATTTTCCCCTGACCCTGAGTGTCCGGCCCCATGAGACTGTGGTTTTCTCGGCCCCTGGTGGTCCGAGGTCCTTCCCGCTGGCCAGATTCATGCGCCAGGGCCTCCTACAGACGATGCACTTTGATTTATTGCGCTATCTTTAATAGCACCCGAGATATCACCAGATATATATTGGATTTTTCCCTGACCCTGAGTGTCCGGCACCATGTGTCGGTGGTTTTCTCGGCCCCTGGAGATCCGAAGTCGTACCCGCTGCACAGATTCATTCGCAAAGGCCTCCTGCAGACTATGCACTTTGATTTATTGCGCTATCTGTAATAGCACCCGAGATATCACCAGATATATATTTGATTTTCCCCTGACCCTGAGTGTCCGGCCCCATGAGACTGTGGTTTTCTCGGCCCCTGGTGGTCCGAGGTCCTTCCCGCTGGCCAGATTCATGCGCCAGGGCCTCCTACAGACGATGCACTTTGATTTATTGCGCTATCTTTAATAGCACCCGAGATATCACCAGATATATATTGAATTTTCCCCAGACCCTGAGTGTACGGCCCCATGAGACTGTGGTTTTCTCGGCCCCTGGTGGTCCGAGGTCGTTCCCGCTGCACAGATTCATGCGCCATGGCCTCCCGCGGATAATTCACTTTGGTTTATTGCGCTATCTCTAATAGCACCCGAGATATCACCAGATATATATTGGATTTTCCCCTGACCCTGAGTGCCCGGCCCCATGTGACGGTGGTTTTCTGGGCCCCTGGTGGTCCGAGGTCGTTCGAGCTGCACAGATTCATGCGCCAGGGCCTCCTACAGACAAAGCACTTTGGTTTATTGCGCTATCTGTAATAGCACCCGAGATATCACCAGATATATCCTGGATTTTTACATGACCTTGGGTGACGGATTCCGAATATCTGTAATTTTCTCGGCCACTGGTGGTCCGAGGTTGTTCCTGCGGCACAGATTCATTCGCCAGTGCCTCCTACAGACAATGCACTTTGATTTATTGCGCTATCTGTAATAGCACCCGAGATATCACCAGATATATATTGGATTTTTCCCTGACCCTGAGTGTCCGGCCCCATGAGACGTTGGTTTACTCGGCCCCTGGTGGTCGGAGGTCGTTCCCGCTGCACAGGTGCATGCGCCAGGGCCTCCTGCAGATAATTCACTTTGGTTTATTGCGCTATCTCTAATAGCTCCCGAGATATCACCAGATATATATTGGATGTTCCCCTGACCCTGAGTGTCCGGCCCCATGTGACGGTGGTTTTCTGGGCCCCTGGTGGTCCGAGGTCGTTCGAGCTGCACAGATTCATGCGCCAGGGCCACCTACAGACAATGCACACTGAGTTATTGCCCTATCTGTAATAGCACCCGAGATATCACCAGATATATATTGGATTTTCCCCTGACCCTGAGTGTCCGGACCCGTGCGACGGTGGTTTTCTGGGCCCCTGGTGGTCCGAGGTCGTTCCAGCTGCCCAGATCCATGCGCCAGGGTCTCCTACAGACCATGCACTTTGGTTTATTGCGCTATCTCTAATAGCACCCGAGATATCAGCAGATATACATTGGATTATTCCCTGACCCTGAGTGTCCGGCCCCATGAGACTGTGGTTTTCTCGGCACCTGGTGGTCCGAGGTCGTTCCCGCTGCCCAGATTCATGCGCCAGGGCCTCCTACAGACAATGCACTCTGATTTATTGCGCTATCTGTAATAGCACCCGAGATATCACGAGATATATATTGGATGTTCCCCTGACCCTGAGTGTCCGGCCCCATGTGACGGTGGTTTTCTGGGCCCCTGGTGGTCCGAGGTCGTTCCCGCTGCCGAGATTCATGCGCCAGGGCCTCCTGCAGACAATGCACTTTGATTTATTGCGCTATCTTTAATAGCACCCGAGATATCACCAGATATATATTGGATTTTCCCCTGACCCTTAATGTCCGGCCCCATGAGACGGTGTTTTTCTCGGCCCCTGGTGGTCCGAGGTCGTTCCCGCTGCCCAGATTCATTCGCCTGGGCCTCCTACAGACAATGCACTTTGATTTATTGCGCTATCTGTAATAGCACCCGAGATATCACCAGATATATATTTGATTTTTCCCTGACCCTGAGTTTCCGGCCCCATGTGTCGGTGGTTTTCTCGGCCCCTGGTGATCCGAGGTCGTTCCCGCAGCACAGATTCATTCGCAAGGGCCTCCTGCAGACAATGCACTCTGATTTATTGCGCTATCTGTAATAGCACCCGAGATATCACCAGATATATATTTGATTTTTCACTGACCCTGAGTGTCCGGCCCCATGAGACGGTGTTTTTCTCGGCCCCTGGTGGTCCGAGGTCGTTCCCGCTGCCCAGATTCATTCGCCTGGGCCTCCTGCAGACAATGCACTTTGATTTATTGCGCTATCTGTAATAGCACCCGAGATATCACCAGATATATATTTGATTTTTCCCTGACCCTGAGTTTCCGGCCCCATGAGACGGTGGTTTACTCGGCCCCTCGTGGTCGGAGGTCGTTCCCGCTCCACAGATGCATGCGCCAGGGCCACCTGCAGATAATTCACTTTGGTATATTGCGCTATCTCTAATAGCACCCGAGATATCACCAGATATATATTGGATTTTCCCGTGACCCTGAGTGTCCGGCTCCATGAGACGGTGGTTTTCTCGGCCCCTGGTGGTCCGTGGTCGCTCCCGCTGCACAGATTCATGCGTCAGGGCCTCCTACAGACAATGCACTTTGATTTATTGCGCTATCTTTAATAGCACCCGAGATATCACCAGATATATATTTGATTTTCCCCTGACCCTGAGTATCCGGCCCCATGAGACTGTGGTTTTCTCGGCCCCTGGTGGTCCGATGTCGTTCCCGCTGCCCAGATTCATGCGCCAGGGCCTCCTACAGACAATGCACTTTGATTTATTGCGCTATCTGTAATAGCACCCGAGATATCACCAGATATATATTGGATTTTTCCCTGACCCTGAGTGTCCGGCCCCATGAGACGTTGGTTTACTCGGCCCCTGGTGGTCGGAGGTCGTTCCCGCTGCACAGGTGCATGCGCCAGGGCCTCCTGCAGATAATTCACTTTGGTTTATTGCGCTATCTGTAATAGCACCCGAGATATCACCAGATATATATTGGATTTTTCCCTGACCCTGAGTGTCCGGCCACATGAGACGGTGGTTTTCTTGGCCCCTGGTGGTCCGAGGTGGTTCCCGCTGGCCCGATTCATTCGCCTGGGCCTCCTACAGAGAATGCACTTTGATTTATTGCGCTCACTGTAATAGCACCCGAGATATCACCAGATATATATTTGATTTTTCCCCGACCCTGACATTCCGGCCCCATGAGACGGTGGTTTACTCGGCCCCTGGTGGTCGGAGGACGTTCCCGCTGCCCAGATTCATTCGCAAGGGCCTCCTGCAGACAATGCACTTTGATTTATTGCGCTATCTGTAATAGCACCCGAGATATCACCAGATATATATTGGATTTTCCCCTGACCCTTAATGTCCGGCCCCATGAGACGGTGTTTTTCTCGGCCCCTGGTGGTCCGAGGTCGTTCCCGCTGCCCAGATTCATTCGCCTGGGCCTCCTACAGACAATGCACTTTGATTTATTGCGCTATCTGTAATACCACCCGAGATATCACCAGATATATATTTGATTTTTCCCTGACCCTGAGTTTCCGGCCCCATGTGTCGGTGGTTTTCTCGGCCCCTGGTGATCCGAGGACGTTCCCGCAGCACAGATTCATTCGCAAGGGCCTCCTGCAGACAATGCACTTTGATTTATTGCGCTATCTGTAATAGCACCCGAGATATCACCAGATATATATTTGATTTTTCACTGACCCTGAGTGTCCGGCCCCATGAGATGGTGGTTTTCTCGTCCCCTGGTGGTCCGAGGTCGTTCCCGCTGCCCAGATTCATGCGCCAGGGCCTCCCACAGACAATGCACTTTGGTTTATTGCGCTATCTGTAATAGCACCCGAGATATCACCAGATATATATTGGATTTTCCCCTGACCCTTAATGTCCGGCCCCATGAGACGGTGTTTTTCTCGGCCCCTGGTGGTCCGAGGTCGTTCCCGCTGCCCAGATTCATTCGCCTGGGCCTCCTGCAGACAATGCACTTTGATTTATTGCGCTATCTGTAATAGCACCCGAGATATCACCAGATATACATTGGATTATTCCCTGACCCTGAGTGTCCGGCCCCATGAGACGGTGGTTTTCTCGTCCCGTGGTGGTCCGAGGTCGTTCCCGCTGCACAGATTCATGCGCCATGGCCTCCTGCAGATAATTCACTTTGGTTTATTGCGCTATCTCTAATAGCTCCCGAGATATCACCAGATATATATTGGATGTTCCCCTGACCCTGAGTGTCCGGCCCCATGTGACGGTGGTTTTCTGGGCGCCTGGTGGTCCGAGGTCGTTCCCGCTGCCCAGATTCATGCGCCAGGGCCTCCTGCAGACAATGCACTTTGATTTATTGCGCTATCTGTAATAGCACCCGAGATATCACCAGATATATATTGGATTTTCCCCTGACCCTTAATGTCCGGCCCCATGAGACGGTGTTTCTCTCGGCCCCTGGTGGTCCGAGGTCGTTCCCGCTGCCCAGATTCATTCGCCTGGGCCTCCTACAGACAATGCACTTTGATTTATTGCGCTATCTGTAATAGCACCCGAGATATCACCAGATATATATTTGATTTTTCCCTGACCCTGAGTTTCCGGCCCCATGTGTCGGTGGTTTTCTCGGCCCCTGGTGATCCGAGGTCGTTCCCGCAGCACAGATTCATTCGCAAGGGCCTCCTGCAGACAATGCACTTTGATTTATTGCGCTATCTGTAATAGCACCCGAGATATCACCAGATATATATTTGATTTTTCACTGACCCTGAGTGTCCGGCCCCATGAGATGGTGGTTTTCTCGTCCCCTGGTGGTCCGAGGTCGTTCCCGCTGCCCAGATTCATGCGCCAGGGCCTCCCACAGACAATGCACTTTGGTTTATTGCGCTATCTGTAATAGCACCCGAGATATCACCAGATATATATTGGATTTTCCCCTGACCCTTAATGTCCGGCCCCATGAGACGGTGTTTTTCTCGGCCCCTGGTGGTCCGAGGTCGTTCCCGCTGCCCAGATTCATTCGCCTGGGCCTCCTGCAGACAATGCACTTTGATTTATTGCGCTATCTGTAATAGCACCCGAGATATCACCAGATATATATTTGATTTTTCCCTGACCCTGAGTTTCCGGCCCCATGAGACGGTGGTTTACTCGGCCCCTGGTGGTCGGAGGTCGTTCCCGCTGCACAGATGCATGCGCCAGGGCCACCTGCAGATAATTCACTTTGGTATATTGCGCTATCTCTAATAGCACCCGAGATATCACCAGATATATATTGGATTTTCCCGTGACCCTGAGTGTCCGGCTCCATGAGACGGTGGTTTTCTCGGCCCCTGGTGGTCCGAGGTCGCTCCCGCTGCACAGATTCATGCGTCAGGGCCTCCTACAGACAATGCACTTTGATTTATTGCGCTATCTTTAATAGCACCCGAGATATCACCAGATATATATTGGATTTTCCCCTGACCCTGAGTATCCGGCCCCATGAGACTGTGGTTTTCTCGGCCCCCGGTGGTCCGATGTCGTTCCCGCTGCCCAGATTCATGCGCCAGGGCCTCCTACAGACAATGCACTTTGATTTATTGCGCTATCTGTAATAGCACCCGAGATATCACCAGATATACATTGGATTATTCCCTGACCCTGAGTGTCCGGCCCCATGAGACGGTGGTTTTCTCGTCCCGTGGTGGTCCGAGGTCGTTCCCGCTGCACAGATTCATGCGCCATGGCCTCCTGCAGATAATTCACTTTGGTTTATTGCGCTATCTCTAATAGCTCCCGAGATATCACCAGATATATATTGGATGTTCCCCTGACCCTGAGTGTCCGGCCCCATGTGACGGTGGTTTTCTGGGCCCCTGGTGGTCCGAGGTCGTTCGAGCTGCACAGATTCATGCGCCAGGGCCACCTACAGACAATGCACATTGATTTATTGCCCTATCTGTAATAGCTCCCGAGATATCACCAGATATATATTGGATTTTCCCCTGACCCTGAGTGTCCGGACCCATGAGACGGTGGTTTTCTCGGCCCCTGGTGGTCCGAGGTCGTTCCCGCTGCCCAGACTCATGCGCCAGGGCCTCCTACAGACAGTTCACTTTGGTTTATGGCGCTATCTGTAATAGCACCCGAGATATCACCAGATATATATTGGATTTTCCCCTGACCCTGAGTGTCCGGACCCGTGCGACGGTGGTTTTCTCGGCCCCTGGTGGTCCGAGGTCGTTCCACCTGCCCAGATCCATGCGCCAGGGTCTCCTACAGACCATGCACTTTGGTTTATTGCGCTATCTCTAATAGCACCCGAGATATCAGCAGATATACATTGGATTATTCCCTGACCCTGAGTGTCCGGCCCCATGAGACTGTGGTTTTCTCGGCCCCTGGTGGTCCGAGGTCGTTCCCGCTGCCCAGATTCATGCGCCAGGGCCTCCTACAGACAATGCACTCTGATTTATTGCGCTATCTGTAATAGCACCCGAGATATCACCAGATATATATTGGATTTTCCCCTGACCCTGAGTGTCCGGCCCCATGAGACTGTGGTTTTCTCGGCCCCTGGTGGTCCGAGGTCCTTCCCGCTGGCCAGATTCATGCGCCAGGGCCTCCTACAGACGATGCACTTTGATTTATTGCGCTATCTTTAATAGCACCCGAGATATCACCAGATATATATTGGATTTTTCCCTGACCCTGAGTGTCCGGCACCATGTGTCGGTGGTTTTCTCGGCCCCTGGAGATCCGAAGTCGTACCCGCTGCACAGATTCATTCGCAAAGGCCTCCTGCAGACTATGCACTTTGGTTTATTGCGCTATCTCTAATAGCACCCGAGATATCAACAGATATATATTGAATTTTCCCCAGACCCTGAGTGTACGGCCCCATGAGACTGTGGTTTTCTCGGCCCCTGGTGGTCCGAGGTCGTTCCCGCTGCACAGATTCATGCGCCAGGACCTCCTACAGACAATGCACTTTGGTTTATTGCGCTATCTCTAATATCACCCGAGATATCATCAGATATATATTGGGTTTTTCCCTGACCCTGAGTGTCCGGCCCCATGTGTCGGTGGTTTTCTCGGCCCCTGGTGATCCGAGGTCGTTCCCGCTGCACAGATTCATGCGACAGGGCCTCCTACAGACAAAGCACTTTGATTTATTGCGCTATCTGTAATAGCACCCGAGATATCACCAGATATATAATGGATTTTTCCCTGACCCTGAGTGTCCGGCCCCATGAGACGGTGGTTTTCTCGGCCCCTGGTGGTCCGAGGTCGTTCCCGCTGCACAGATTCATTCGCAAGGGCCTCCTGCAGACAATGCACTTTGATTTATTGCGCTATCTGTAATAGCACCCGAGATATCACCAGATATATATTTGATTTTTCCCTGACCCTGACATTCCGGCCCCATGAGACGGTGGTTTACTCGGCCCCTGGTGGTCGGAGGTCGTTCCCGCTGCACAGATGCATGCGCCAGGGCCACCTGCAGATAATTCACTTTGGTTTATTGCGCTATCTCTAATAGCACCCGAGATATTACCAGATATATATTGGACTTTCCCGTCACCCTGAGTGTCCGGCTCCATGCGACGGTGGTTTTCTCGGCCCCTGGTGGTCCGAGGTCGTTCCCGCTGCACACATTCATGCGCCAGGACCTCCTACAGACAATGCACTTTGGTTTATTGCGCTATCTCTAATATCACCCGAGATATCATCAGATATATATTGGATTTTTCCCTGACCCTGAGTGTCCGGCCCCATGTGTCGGTGGTTTTCTCGGCCCCTGGTGATCCGAGGTCGTTCCCGCTGCACAGATTCATTCGCAAGGGCCTCCTGCAGACAATGCACTTTGATTTATTGCGCTATCTGTAATAGCACCCGAGATATCACCAGATATATATTTGATTTTTCACTGACCCTGAGTGTCCGGCCCCATGAGATGGTGGTTTTCTCGTCCCCTGGTGGTCCGAGGTCGTTCCCGCTGCCCAGATTCATGCGCCAGGGCCTCCTACAGACAATGCAGTTTGGTTTATTGCGCTATCTGTAATAGCACCCGAGATATCACCAGATATATATTGGATTTTCCCCTGACCCTTAATGTCCGGCCCCATGAGACGGTGTTTTTCTCGGCCCCTGGTGGTCCGAGGTCGTTCCCGCTGCCCAGATTCATTCGCCTGGGCCTCCTACAAACAATGCACTTTGATTTATTGCGCTATCTGTAATAGCACCCGAGATATCACCAGATATAAATTTGATTTATCCCTGACCCTGAGTTTCCGGCCCCATGAGACGGTGGTTTACTCGGCCCCTGGCGGTCGGAGGTCGTTCCCGCTGCACAGATGCATGCGCCAGGGCCTCCTTCAGATAACTCACTTTGGTTTATTGCGCTATCTCTAATAGCACCCGAGATATCACCAGATATATATTGAATTTTCCCCTGACCCTGAGTGTCCGGCCCCATGTGACTGTGGTTTTCTCGGCCCCTGGTGGTCCGAGGACGTTCCCGCAGGGCCAGATTCATGCGCCAGGGCCTCCTACAGACAATGCACTTTGATTTATTGCGCTATCTGTAATAGCACCCGAGATATCACCAGATATATATTGGATTTTTCCCTGACCCTGAGTGTCCGGCCCCATGAGACGTTGGTTTACTCGGCCCCTGGTGGTCGGAGGTCGTTCCCGCTGCACAGGTGCATGCGCCAGGGCCTCTGCAGATAATTCACTTTGGTTTATTGCGCTATCTCTAATAGCACCCGAGATATCACAAGATATATATTGGATTTTCCCCTAACCCTGAGTGTCCGGCCCCATGTGTCGGTGGTTTTCTCGGCCCCTGGAGATCCGAGGTCGTACCCGCTGCACAGATTCAGTCGCAAAGGCCTCCTGCAGACTATGCACTTTGATTTATTGCGCTATCTGTAATAGCACCCGAGATATCACCAGATATATATTGGATTTTTCCCTGACCCTGAGTGTCCGGCCCCATGTGTCGGTGGTTTTCTCGGCCCCTGTTGATCCGAGGTCGTTCCCGCTGCACAGATGCATGCGCCAGGGCCTCCCGCGGATAATTCACTTTGGTTTATTGCGCTATCTCTATTAGCACCCGAAATATCACCAGATATATATTGGATTTTTCCCTGACCCTGAGTGTCCGGCCCCATGTGTCGGTGGTTTTCTCGGCCCCTGTTGATCCGAGGTCGTTCCCGCTGCACAGATGCATGCGCCAGGGCCTCCTGCAAATAATTCACTTTGGTTTATTGCTCTATCTCTAATAGCACCCGTGATTTCACCAGATATATATTGGATTTTCCCCTGACCCTGAGTGTCCGGCCCCATGTGTCGGTTGTTTTCTCGGCCCCTGTTGATCCGAGGTCGTTCCCGCTGCACAGATGCATGCGCCAGGGCCACCTGCAAATAATTCACTTTGGTTTATTGCGCTATCTCTAATACCACCCGTGATTTCTCCCGATATATATTGGATTTTTCCCTGACCCTGAGTGTCCGGCCCCATGAGATGGTGGTTTTCTCGTCCCCTGGTGGTCCGAGGTCGTTCCCGCTGCCCAGATTCATGCGCCAGGGCCTCCTACAGACGATGCACTTTGGTTTATTGCGCTATCTGTAATAGCACCCGAGATATCACCAGATATATATTGGATTTTCCCCTGACCCTTAATGTCCGGCCCCATGAGACGGTGTTTCTCTCGGCCCCTGGTGGTCCGAGGTCGTTCCCGCTGCCCAGATTCATTCGCCTGGGCCTCCTCCAAACAATGCACTTTGATTTATTGCGCTATCTGTAATAGCACCCGAGATATCACCAGATATATATTTGATTTATCCCTGACCCTGAGTTTCCGGCCCCATGAGACGGTGGTTTACTCGGCCCCTGGTGGTCGGAGGTCGTTCCCGCTGCACAGAAGCATGCGCCAGGGCCTCCTTCAGATAACTCATTTTGGTTTATTGCGCTATCTCTAATAGCACCCGAGATATCACCAGATATATATTGAATTTTCCCCTGACCCTGAGTGTCCGGCCCCATGTGACTGTGGTTTTCTCGGCCCCTGGTGGTCCGAGGACGTTCCCGCTGGCCAGATTCATGCGCCAGGGCCTCCTACAGACAATGCACTTTGATTTATTGCGCTATCTTTAATAGCACCCGAGATATCACCAGATATATATCGGATTTTTCCCTGACCCTGAGTGTCCGGCCCCGTGAGACGGTGGTTATCTCGGCCCCTGGTGGTCCGAGGTCGTTCCCGCTGCCCAGATTCATGGGCCAGGGCCTCCTACAGACAATGCACTTTAATTTATTGCGCAATCTGTAATAGCACCCGAGATATCACCAGATTTATATTGGATTTTCCCCTGACTCTGAGTGTCCGGCCCCATGTGTCGATGGTTTTCTCGGTCCCTCGTGGTCCGAGGTCGATCCCGCTGCACAGACTCATGCGCCAGGGCCTCCTACAGACAGTGCACTTTGGCTTATGGCGCTATCTGTAATAGCACCCGAGATATCACCAGATATATATTGGATTTTCCCCTGACCCTGAGTGTCCGGACCCATGAGACGGTGGTTTTCTCGGCCTCTGGTGGTCCGAGGTCGTTCCATCTGCCCAGATCCATGCGCCAGGGTCTCCTACAGACCATGCACTTTGGTTTATTGCGCTATCTCTAATAGCACCCGAGATATCAGCAGATATACATTGGATTATTCCCTGACCCTGAGTGTCCGGCCCCATGAGACGGTGGTTTTCTCGGCCCGTGGTGGTCCGAGGTCGTTCCCGCTGCACAGATTCATGCGCCATGGCCTCCTGCAGATAATTCACTTTGGTTTATTGCGCTATCTCTAATAGCACCGGGAGATATCACCAGATATATATTGGAATTTCCCCTGACCCTGAGTGTCCGGCCCCATGTGACGGTGGTTTTCTCGGCCCCTGGTGGTCCGAGGTCGTTCCCGCTGACCAGATTCATGCGCCAGGGCCTCCTACAGACAATGCACTTTGATTTATTGCGCTATCTGTAATAGCACCCGAGATATCACCAGATATATATTGGATTTTTCCCTGACCCTGAGTGTCCGGCCCCATGAGACGGTGGTTTACTCGGCCCCTGGTGGTCGGAGGTCGTTCCCGCTGGCCAGATTCATTCGCCTGGGCATCCTACAGACAATGCACTTTGATTTATTGCGCTATCTGTAATAGCACCCGAGATATCACCAGATATATATTGGATTTTCCCCTGACCCTGAGTGTCCGGACCCATGAGACGGTGGTTTTCTCGGCCCCTGGTGGTCCGAGGTCGTTCCCGCTGCCCAGACTCATGCGCCAGGGCCTCCTACAGACAATGCACTTTGGTTTATTGCGCTATCTGTAATAGCACCCGAGATATCACCAGATATATATTTGATTTATCCCTGACCCTGAGTTTCCGGCCCCATGAGACGGTGGTTTTCTCGGCCCCTGGTGGTCCGAGGTCGTTCCCGCTGCACAGATTCATGCGCCATGGCCTCCTGCAGATAATTCACTTTGGTTTATTGCGCTATCTCTAATAGCACCCGAGATATCGCCAGATATATATTGGATTTTCCCCTGACCCTGAGTGCCCGGCCCCATGTGACGGTGGTTTTCTGGGCCCCTGGTGGTCCGAGGTCGTTCGAGCTGCACAGATTCATGCGCCAGGGCCTCCTACAGACAAAGCACTTTGGTTTATTGCGCTATCTGTAATAGCACCCGAGATATCACCAGATATATCCTGGATTTTTACATGACCTTGGGTGACGGATTCCGAATATCTGTAATTTTCTCGGCCACTGGTGGTCCGAGGTTGTTCCTGCGGCACAGATTCATTCGCCAGTGCCTCCTACAGACAATGCACTTTGATTTATTGCGCTATCTGTAATAGCACCCGAGATATCACCAGATATATATTGGATTTTTCCCTGACCCTGAGTGTCCGGCCCCGTGAGACGGTGGTTATCTCGGCCCCTGGTGGTCCGAGGTCGTTCCCGCTGCCCAGATTCATGGTCCAGGCCCTCCTACAGACAATGCACTTTGATTTATTGCGCAATCTGTAATAGCATCCAAGATATCACCAGATTTATATTGGATTTTCCCCTGACTCTGAGTGTCCGGCCCCATGTGTCGATGGTTTTCTCGGTCCCTCGTGGTCCGAGGTCGATCCCGCTGCACAGATTCATGCGCCAGGGCCTCCTACAGATAATTCACTTTGGTTTATTGCGCTATCTCTAATAGCACCCGAGATATCACCAGATATATATTGGATTTTTCCCTGTCCCTGAGTGCCCGGCCCCATGAGACTGTGGTTTTCTCGGCCCCTGGTGGTCCGAGGTCGTTCCCGCCGGCCAGATCCGTGCGCCAGGGTCTCCTACAGACCATGCACTTTGGTTTATTGCGCTATCTCTAATAGCACCCGAGATATCAGCAGATATATATTGGATTTTCCCCTGACCCTGAGTGTCCGGACCCATGAGGCGGTGGTTTTCTCGGCCCCTGGTGGTCCGAGGTCGTTCCCGCTGCCCAGACTCATGCGCCAGGGCCTCCTACAGACAGTGCACTTTGGTTTATGGCGCTATCTGTAATAGCACCCGAGATATCACCAGATATATATTGGATTTTCCCCTGACCCTGAGTGTCCGGACCCATGCGACGGTGGTTTTCTCGGCCCCTGGTGGTCCGAGGTCGTTCCCGCTGCCCAGATCCATGCGCCAGGGTCTCCTACAGACCATGCACTTTGGTTTATTGCGCTATCTCTAATAGCACCCGAGATATCAGCAGATATACATTGGATTATTCCCTGACCCTGAGTGTCCGGCCACATGAGACGGTGGTTTTCTCGGCCCGTGGTGGTCCGAGGTCGTTCCCGCTGCACAGATTCATGCGCCATGGCCTCCTGCAGATAATTCACTTTGGTTTATTGCGCTATCTCTAATAGCACCCGAGATAACACCAGATATATATTGGAATTTCCCCTGACCCTGAGTGTCCGGCCCCATGTGTCGGTTGTTTTCTCGGCCCCTGTTGATCCGAGGTCGTTCCCGCTGCACAGATGCATGCGCCAGGGCCACCTGCAAATAATTCACTTTGGTTTATTGCGCTATCTCTAATACCACCCGTGATTTCTCCCGATATATATTGGATTTTTCCCTGACCCTGAGTGTCCGGCCCCATGAGATGGTGGTTTTCTCGTCCCCTGGTGGTCCGAGGTCGTTCCCGCTGCCCAGATTCATGCGCCAGGGCCTCCTACAGACGATGCACTTTGGTTTATTGCGCTATCTGTAATAGCACCCGAGATATCACCAGATATATATTGGATTTTCCCCTGACCCTTAATGTCCGGCCCCATGAGACGGTGTTTCTCTCGGCCCCTGGTGGTCCGAGGTCGTTCCCGCTGCCCAGATTCATTCGCCTGGGCCTCCTACAAACAATGCACTTTGATTTATTGCGCTATCTGTAATAGCACCCGAGATATCACCAGATATATATTTGATTTATCCCTGACCCTGAGTTTCCGGCCCCATGAGACGGTGGTTTACTCGGCCCCTGGTGGTCGGAGGTCGTTCCCGCTGCACAGAAGCATGCGCCAGGGCCTCCTTCAGATAACTCATTTTGGTTTATTGCGCTATCTCTAATAGCACCCGAGATATCACCAGATATATATTGAATTTTCCCCTGACCCTGAGTGTCCGGCCCCATGTGACTGTGGTTTTCTCGGCCCCTGGTGGTCCGAGGACGTTCCCGCTGGCCAGATTCATGCGCCAGGGCCTCCTACAGACAATGCACTTTGATTTATTGCGCTATCTTTAATAGCACCCGAGATATCACCAGATATATATCGGATTTTTCCCTGACCCTGAGTGTCCGGCCCCGTGAGACGGTGGTTATCTCGGCCCCTGGTGGTCCGAGGTCGTTCCCGCTGCCCAGATTCATGGGCCAGGGCCTCCTACAGACAATGCACTTTAATTTATTGCGCAATCTGTAATAGCACCCGAGATATCACCAGATTTATATTGGATTTTCCCCTGACTCTGAGTGTCCGGCCCCATGTGTCGATGGTTTTCTCGGTCCCTCGTGGTCCGAGGTCGATCCCGCTGCACAGACTCATGCGCCAGGGCCTCCTACAGACAATGCACTTTGGCTTATGGCGCTATCTGTAATAGCACCCGAGATATCACCAGATATATATTGGATTTTCCCCTGACCCTGAGTGTCCGGACCCATGAGACGGTGGTTTTCTCGGCCTCTGGTGGTCCGAGGTCGTTCCATCTGCCCAGATCCATGCGCCAGGGTCTCCTACAGACCATGCACTTTGGTTTATTGCGCTATCTCTAATAGCACCCGAGATATCAGCAGATATACATTGGATTATTCCCTGACCCTGAGTGTCCGGCCCCATGAGACGGTGGTTTTCTCGGCCCGTGGTGGTCCGAGGTCGTTCCCGCTGCACAGATTCATGCGCCATGGCCTCCTGCAGATAATTCACTTTGGTTTATTGCGCTATCTCTAATAGCACCCGAGATATCACCAGATATATATTGGAATTTCCCCTGACCCTGAGTGTCCGGCCCCATGTGACGGTGGTTTTCTCGGCCCCTGGTGGTCCGAGGTCGTTCCCGCTGACCAGATTCATGCGCCAGGGCCTCCTACAGACAATGCACTTTGATTTATTGCGCTATCTGTAATAGCACCCGAGATATCACCAGATATATATTGGATTTTTCCCTGACCCTGAGTGTCCGGCCCCATGAGACGGTGGTTTACTCGGCCCCTGGTGGTCGGAGGTCGTTCCCGCTGGCCAGATTCATTCGCCTGGGCATCCTACAGATAATTCACTTTGGTTTATTGCGCTATCTCTAATAGCACCCGAGATATCACCAGATATATATTGGATTTTTCCCTGTCCCTGAGTGCCCGGCCCCATGAGACTGTGGTTTTCTCGGCCCCTGGTGGTCCGAGGTCGTTCCCGCCGGCCAGATCCGTGCGCCAGGGTCTCCTACAGACCATGCACTTTGGTTTATTGCGCTATCTCTAATAGCACCCGAGATATCAGCAGATATATATTGGATTTTCCCCTGACCCTGAGTGTCCGGACCCATGAGGCGGTGGTTTTCTCGGCCCCTGGTGGTCCGAGGTCGTTCCCGCTGCCCAGACTCATGCGCCAGGGCCTCCTACAGACAGTGCACTTTGGTTTATGGCGCTATCTGTAATAGCACCCGAGATATCACCAGATATATATTGGATTTTCCCCTGACCCTGAGTGTCCGGACCCATGCGACGGTGGTTTTCTCGGCCCCTGGTGGTCCGAGGTCGTTCCCGCTGCCCAGATCCATGCGCCAGGGTCTCCTACAGACCATGCACTTTGGTTTATTGCGCTATCTCTAATAGCACCCGAGATATCAGCAGATATACATTGGATTATTCCCTGACCCTGAGTGTCCGGCCACATGAGACGGTGGTTTTCTCGGCCCGTGGTGGTCCGAGGTCGTTCCCGCTGCACAGATTCATGCGCCATGGCCTCCTGCAGATAATTCACTTTGGTTTATTGCGCTATCTCTAATAGCACCCGAGATAACACCAGATATATATTGGAATTTCCCCTGACCCTGAGTGTCCGGCCCCATGTGACGGTGGTTTTCTGGTCCCCTGGTGGTCCGAGGTCGTTCGAGCTGCACAGATTCATGCGCCAGGGCCTCCTACAGACGATGCACTTTGATTTATTGCGCTATCTTTAATAGCACCCGAGATATCACCAGATATATATTGAATTTTCCCCAGACCCTGAGTGTACGGCCCCATGAGACTGTGGTTTTCTCGGCCCCTGGTGGTCCGAGGTCGTTCCCGCTGCACAGATTCATGCGCCATGGCCTCCCGCGGATAATTCACTTTGGTTTATTGCGCTATCTCTAATAGCACCCGAGATATCACCAGATATATATTGGATTTTCCCCTGACCCTGAGTGCCCGGCCCCATGTGACGGTGGTTTTCTGGGCCCCTGGTGGTCCGAGGTCGTTCGAGCTGCACAGATTCATGCGCCA
The DNA here is from genome assembly GCF_051020985.1 of Nomia melanderi. Lineage (NCBI taxonomy): Eukaryota > Metazoa > Arthropoda > Insecta > Hymenoptera > Halictidae > Nomia > Nomia melanderi. The sequence continues at coordinate 87,174 of NW_027475203.1, forward strand.
GGGCCTCCTACAGACAAAGCACTTTGGTTTATTGCGCTATCTGTAATAGCACCCGAGATATCACCAGATATATCCTGGATTTTTACATGACCTTGGGTGACGGATTCCGAATATCTGTAATTTTCTCGGCCACTGGTGGTCCGAGGTTGTTCCTGCGGCACAGATTCATTCGCCAGTGCCTCCTACAGACAATGCACTTTGATTTATTGCGCTATCTGTAATAGCACCCGAGATATCACCAGATATATATTGGATTTTTCCCTGACCCTGAGTGTCCGGCCCCATGAGACGTTGGTTTACTCGGCCCCTGGTGGTCGGAGGTCGTTCCCGCTGCACAGGTGCATGCGCCAGGGCCTCCTGCAGATAATTCACTTTGGTTTATTGCGCTATCTCTAATAGCACCCGAGATATCACCAGATATATATTGGATTTTCCCCTAACCCTGAGTGTCCGGCCACATGAGACGGTGGTTTTCTTGGCCCCTGGTGGTCCGAGGTGGTTCCCGCTGGCCTGATTCATTCGCCTGGGCCTCCTACAGAGAATGCACTTTGATTTATTGCGCTCACTGTAATAGCACCCGAGATATCGCCAGATATATATTGGCTTTTTCCCTGACCCTGAGTGTCCGGCCCCATGAGACTGTGGTTTTCTCGGCCCCTGGTGGTCCGAGGTCGTTCCCGCTGCCCAGATTCATGCGCCAGGGCCTCCTACAGACAATGCACTCTGATTTATTGCGCTATCTGTAATAGCACCCGAGATATCACCAGATATATATTGGATTTTCCCCTGACCCTGAGTGTCCGGCCCCATGAGACTGTGGTTTTCTCGGCCCCTGGTGGTCCGAGGTCGTTCCCGCTGGCCAGATTCATGCGCCAGGGCCTCCTACAGACAATACACTATGATTTATTGCGCTATCCTTAATAGCACCCGAGATATCACCAGATATATATTGGATTTTTCCGTGACCCTGAGTGTCCGGCACCATGTGTCGGTGGTTTTCTCGGCCCCTGGTGATCCGAGGTCGTTCCCGCTGCACAGATTCATTCGCAAGGGCCTCCTGCAGACTATGCACTTTGATTTATTGCGCTATCTATAATAGCACCCGAGATATCACCAGATATATATTTGATTTTTCCCTGACCCTGACATTCCGGCCCCATGAGACGGTGGTTTACTCGGCCCCTGGTGGTCGGAGGTCGTTCCCGCTGCACAGATGCATGCGCCGGGGCCTCCTGCAGATAATTCACTTTGGTTTATTGCGCTATCTCTAATAGCACGCGAGATATCACCAGATATATATTGGATTTTCCCGTGACCCTGAGTGTCCGGCTCCATGAGACGGTGGTTTTCTCGGCCCCTGGTGGTCCGAGGTCGCTCCCGCTGCACAGATTCATGCGTCAGGGCCTCCTACAGACAATGCACTTTGATTTATTGCGCTATCTTTAACAGCACCCGAGATATCACCAGATATATATTGGATTTTCCCCTGACCCTGAGTATCCGGCCCCATGAGACTGTGGTTTTCTCGGCCCCTGGTGGTCCGATGTCGTTCCCGCTGCCCAGATTCATGCGCCAGGGCCTCCTACAGACAATGCACTTTGATTTATTGCGCTATCTGTAATAGCACCCGAGATATCACCAGATATACATTGGATTATTCCCTGACCCTGAGTGTCCGGCCCCATGAGACGGTGGTTTTCTCGTCCCGTGGTGGTCCGAGGTCGTTCCCGCTGCACGGATTCATGCGCCATGGCCTCCTGCAGATAATTCACTTTGGTTTATTGCGCTATCTCTAATAGCACCCGAGATATCACCAGATATATATTGGATTTTCCCCTAACCCTGAGTGTCCGGCCACATGAGACGGTGGTTTTCTTGGCCCCTGGTGGTCCGTGGTGGTTCCCGCTGGCCTGATTCATTCGCCTGGGCCTCCTACAGAGAATGCACTTTGATTTATTGCGCTATCTGTAATAGCACCCGAGATATCACCAGATATATATTTGATTTTTCACTAACCCTGAGTGTCCGGCCCCATGAGATGGTGGTTTTCTCGTCCCCTGGTGGTCCGAGGTCGTTCCCGCTGCCCAGATTCATGCGCCAGGGCCTCCTACAGACAATGCACTTTGGTTTATTGCGCTATCTGTAATAGCACCCGAGATATCACCAGATATATATTGGATTTTCCCCTGACCCTTAATGTAGGGCCCCATGAGACCGTGTTTTTCTCGGCCCCTGGTCGTCCGAGGTCGTTCCCGCTGCCCAGATTCATTCGCCTGGGCCTCCTGCAGACAATGCACTTTGATTTATTGCGCTATCTGTAATAGCACCCGAGATATCACCAGATATATATTTGATTTTTCCCTGACCCTGAGTTTCCGGCCCCATGAGACGGTGGTTTACTCGGCCCCTGGTGGTCGGAGGTCGTTCCCGCTGCACAGATGCATGCGCCAGGGCCACCTGCAGATAATTCACTTGGGTATATTGCGCTATCTCTAATAGCACCCCAGATATCACCAGATATATATTGGATTTTCCCGTGACCCTGAGAGTCCGGCTCCATGAGACGGTGGTTTTCTCGGCCCCTGGTGGTCCGAGGTCGCTCCCGCTGCACAGATTCATGCGTCAGGGCCTCCTACAGACAATGCACTTTGATTTATTGCGCTATCTGTAATAGCACCCGAGATATCACCAGATATACATTGGATTATTCCCTGACCCTGAGTGTCCGGCCCCATGAGACGGTGGTTTTCTCGTCCCGTGGTGGCCCGAGGTCGTTCCCGCTGCACAGATTCATGCGCCATGGCCTCCTGCAGATAATTCACTTTGGTTTATTGCGCTATCTCTAATAGCTCCCGAGATATCACCAGATATATATTGGATGTTCCCCTGACCCTGAGTGTCCGGCCCCATGTGACGGTGGTTTTCTGGGCCCCTGGTGGTCCGAGGTCGTTCGAGCTGCACAGATTCATGCGCCAGGGCCACCTACAGACAATGCACACTGAGTTATTGCCCTATCTGTAATAGCACCCTAGATATCACCAGATATATATTGGATTTTCCCCTGACCCTGAGTGTCCGGACCCGTGCGACGGTGGTTTTCTCGGCCCCTGGTGGTCCGAGGTCGTTCCAGCTGCCCAGATCCATGCGCCAGGGTCTCCTACAGACCATGCACTTTGGTTTATTGCGCTATCTCTAATAGCACCCGAGATATCAGCAGATATACATTGCATTATTCCCTGACCCTGAGTGTCCGGCCCCATGAGACTGTGGTTTTCTCGGCCCCTGGTGGTCCGAGGTCGTTCCCGCTGCCCAGATTCATGCGCCAGGGCATCCTACAGACAATGCACTCTGATTTATTGCGCTATCTCTAATAGCACCCGAGATATCACGAGATATATATTGGATTTTCCCCTGACCCTGAGTGTCCGGCCCCATGAGACTGTGGTTTTCTCGGCCCCTGGTGGTCCGAGGTCCTTCCCGCTGGCCAGATTCATGCGCCAGGGCCTCCTACAGACGATGCACTTTGATTTATTGCGCTATCTTTAATAGCACCCGAGATATCACCAGATATATATTGGATTTTTCCCTGACCCTGAGTGTCCGGCACCATGTGTCGGTGGTTTTCTCGGCCCCTGGAGATCCGAGGTCGTACCCGCTGCACAGATTCATTCGCAAAGGCCTCCTGCAGACTATGCACTTTGATTTATTGCGCTATCTGTAATAGCACCCGAGATATCACCAGATATATATTTGATTTTCCCCTGACCCTGAGTGTCCGGCGGCATGAGACGGTGGTTTTCTCGGCCACTGGTGGTCCGAGGTCGTTCCTGCGGCACAGATTCATTCGCCAGTGCCTCCTACAGACAATGCACTTTGGTTTATTGCGCTATCTCTAATAGCACCCGAGATATCACCAGATATATATTGAATTTTCCCCAGACCCTGAGTGTACGGCCCCATGAGACTGTGGTTTTCTCGGCCCCTGGTGGTCCGAGGTCGTTCCCGCTGCACAGATTCATGCGCCAGGACCTCCTACAGACAATGCACTTTGGTTTATTGCGCTATCTCTAATATCACCCGAGATATCATCAGATATATATTGGGTTTTTCCCTGACCCTGAGTGTCCGGCCCCATGTGTCGGTGGTTTTCTCGGCCCCTGGTGATCCGAGGTCGTTCCCGCTCCACAGATTCATGCGACAGGGCCTCCTACAGACAAAGCACTTTGATTTATTGCGCTATCTGTAATAGCACCCGAGATATCACCAGATATATATTTGATTTTCCCCTGACCCTGAGTGTCCGGCGGCATGAGACGGTGGTTTTCTCGGCCACTGGTGGTCCGAGGTCGTTCCTGCGGCACAGATTCATTCGCCAGTGCCTCCTACAGACAATGCACTTTGGTTTATTGCGCTATCTGTAATAGCACCCGAGATATCACGAGATATATATTGGATTTTCCCCTGACCCTGAGTGTCCGGCCCCATGAGACTGTGGTTTTCTCGGCCCCTGGTGGTCCGAGGTCCTTCCCGCTGGCCAGATTCATGCGCCAGGGCCTCCTACAGACGATGCACTTTGATTTATTGCGCTATCTTTAATAGCACCCGAGATATCACCAGATATATATTGGATTTTTCCCTGACCCTGAGTGTCCGGCACCATGTGTCGGTGGTTTTCTCGGCCCCTGGAGATCCGAGGTCGTACCCGCTGCACAGATTCATTCGCAAAGGCCTCCTGCAGACTATGCACTTTGATTTATTGCGCTATCTGTAATAGCACCCGAGATATCACCAGATATATATTTGATTTTCCCCTGACCCTGAGTGTCCGGCGGCATGAGACGGTGGTTTTCTCGGCCACTGGTGGTCCGAGGTCGTTCCTGCGGCACAGATTCATTCACCAGTGCCTCCTACAGACAATGCACTTTGGTTTATTGCGCTATCTCTAATAGCACCCGAGATATCACCAGATATATATTGAATTTTCCCCAGACCCTGAGTGTACGGCCCCATGAGACTGTGGTTTTCTCGGCCCCTGGTGGTCCGAGGTCGTTCCCGCTGCACAGATTCATGCGCCAGGACCTCCTACAGACAATGCACTTTGGTTTATTGCGCTATCTCTAATATCACCCGAGATATCATCAGATATATATTGGGTTTTTCCCTGACCCTGAGTGTCCGGCCCCATGTGTCGGTGGTTTTCTCGGCCCCTGGTGATCCGAGGTCGTTCCCGCTGCACAGATTCATGCGACAGGGCCTCCTACAGACAAAGCACTTTGATTTATTGCGCTATCTGTAATAGCACCCGAGATATCACCAGATATATAATGGATTTTTCCCTGACCCTGAGTGTCCGGCCCCATGAGACGGTGGTTTTCTCGGCCCCTGGTGGTCCGAGGTCGTTCCCGCTGCACAGATTCATTCGCAAGGGCCTCCTGCAGACAATGCACTTTGATTTATTGCGCTATCTGTAATAGCACTCGAGATATCACCAGATATATATTTGATTTTTCCCTGACCCTGACATTCCGGCCCCATGAGACGGTGGTTTACTCGGCCCCTGGTGGTCGGAGGTCGTTCCCGCTGCACAGATGCATGCGCCAGGGCCACCTGCAGATAATTCACTTTGGTTTATTGCGCTATCTCTAATAGCACCCGAGATATTACCAGATATATATTGGACTTTCCCGTCACCCTGAGTGCCCGGCTCCATGCGACGGTGGTTTTCTCGGCCCCTGGTGGTCCGAGGTCGTTCCCGCTGCACACATTCATGCGCCAGGACCTCCTACAGACAATGCACTTTGGTTTATTGCGCTATCTCTAATATCACCCGAGATATCATCAGATATATATTGGATTTTTCCCTGACCCTGAGTGTCCGGCCCCATGTGTCGGTGGTTTTCTCGGCCCCTGGTGATCCGAGGTCGTTCCCGCTGCACAGATTCATTCGCAAGGGCCTCCTGCAGACAATGCACTTTGATTTATTGCGCTATCTGTAATAGCACCCGAGATATCACCAGATATATATTTGATTTTTCACTGACCCTGAGTGTCCGGCCCCATGAGATGGTGGTTTTCTCGTCCCCTGGTGGTCCGAGGTCGTTCCCGCTGCCCAGATTCATGCGCCAGGGCCTCCTACAGACAATGCAGTTTGGTTTATTGCGCTATCTGTAATAGCACCCGAGATATCACCAGATATATATTGGATTTTCCCCTGACCCTTAATGTCCGGCCCCATGAGACGGTGTTTTTCTCGGCCCCTGGTGGTCCGAGGTCGTTCCCGCTGCCCAGATTCATTCGCCTGGGCCTCCTACAAACAATGCACTTTGATTTATTGCGCTATCTGTAATAGCACCCGAGATATCACCAGATATAAATTTGATTTATCCCTGACCCTGAGTTTCCGGCCCCATGAGACGGTGGTTTACTCGGCCCCTGGTGGTCGGAGTGCGTTCCCGCTGCACAGATGCATGCGCCAGGGCCTCCTTCAGATAACTCACTTTGGTTTATTGCGCTATCTCTAATAGCACCCGAGATATCACCAGATATATATTGAATTTTCCCCTGACCCTGAGTGTCCGGCCCCATGTGACTGTGGTTTTCTCGGCCCCTGGTGGTCCGAGGACGTTCCCGCAGGGCCAGATTCTTGCGCCAGGGCCTCCTACAGACAATGCACTTTGATTTATTGCGCTATCTCTAATAGCACCCGAGATATCACCAGATATATCCTGGATTTTTACATGACCTTGGGTGACGGATTCCGAATATCTGTAATTTTCTCGGCCACTGGTGGTCCGAGGTTGTTCCTGCGGCACAGATTCAGTCGCCAGTGCCTCCTACAGACAATGCACTTTGATTTATTGCGCTATCTGTAATAGCACCCGAGATATCACCAGATATATATTGGATTTTTCCCTGACCCTGAGTGTCCGGCCCCATGAGACGTTGGTTTACTCGGCCCCTGGTGGTCGGAGGTCGTTCCCGCTGCACAGGTGCATGCGCCAGGGCCTCTGCAGATAATTCACTTTGGTTTATTGCGCTATCTCTAATAGCACCCGAGATATCACAAGATATATATTGGATTTTCCCCTTACCCTGAGTGTCCGGCCCCATGTGTCGGTGGTTTTCTCGGCCCCTGGAGATCCGAGGTCGTACCCGCTGCACAGATTCAGTCGCAAAGGCCTCCTGCAGACTATGCACTTTGATTTATTGCGCTATCTCTAATAGCACCCGAGATATCACAAGATATATATTGGATTTTCCCCTAACCCTGAGTGTCCGGCCCCATGTGTCGGTGGTTTTCTCGGCCCCTGGAGATCCGAGGTCGTACCCGCTGCACAGATTCAGTCGCAAAGGCCTCCTGCAGACTATGCACTTTGATTTATTGCGCTATCTGTAATAGCACCCGAGATATCACCAGATATATATTGGATTTTTCCCTGACCCTGAGTTACCGGCCCCATGTGTCGGTGGTTTTCTCGGCCCCTGTTGATCCGAGGTCGTTCCCGCTGCACAGATGCATGCGCCAGGGCCTCCCGCGGATAATTCACTTTGGTTTATTGCGCTATCTCTATTAGCACCCGAAATATCACCAGATATATATTGGATTTTTCCCTGACCCTGAGTGTCCGGCCCCATGTGTCGGTGGTTTTCTCGGCCCCTGTTGATCCGAGGTCGTTCCCGCTGCACAGATGCATGCGCCAGGGCCTCCTGCAAATAATTCACTTTGGTTTATTGCTCTATCTCTAATAGCACCCGTGATTTCACCAGATATATATTGGATTTTCCCCTGACCCTGAGTGTCCGGCCCCATGTGTCGGTTGTTTTCTCGGCCCCTGTTGATCCGAGGTCGTTCCCGCTGCACAGATGCATGCGCCAGGGCCACCTGCAAATAATTCACTTTGGTTTATTGCGCTATCTCTAATAGCACCCGTGATTTCACCCGATATATATTGGATTTTTCCCTGACCCTGAGTGTCCGGCCCCATGAGACTGTGGATTTCTCGGCCCCTGGTGGTCCGAGGTCGTTCCAGCTGCACAGATTCATGCGCCAGGGCCTCCTGCAGATAATGCACTTTGGTTTATTGCGCTATCTGTAATAGCACCCGAGATATCACCAGATATATATTTGATTTTTCACTGACCCTGAGTGTCCGGCCCCATGAGATGGTGGTTTTCTCGTCCCCTGGTGGTCCGAGGTCGTTCCCGCTGCCCAGATTCATGCGCCAGGGCCTCCTACAGACGATGCACTTTGGTTTATTGCGCTATCTGTAATAGCACCCGAGATATCACCAGATATATATTGGATTTTCCCCTGACCCTTAATGTCCGGCCACATGTGACGGTGTTTCTCTCGGCCCCTGGTGGTCCGAGGTCGTTCCCGCTGCCCAGATTCATTCGCCTGGGCCTCCTACAAACAATGCACTTTGATTTATTGCGCTATCTGTAATAGCACCCGAGATATCTCCAGATATATATTTGATTTATCCCTGACCCTGAGTTTCCGGCCCCATGAGACGGTGGTTTACTCGGCCCCTGGTTGTCGGAGGTCGTTCCCGCTGCACAGAAGCATGCGCCAGGGCCTCCTTCAGATAACTCATTTTGGTTTATTGCGCTATCTCTAATAGCACCCGAGATATCACCAGATATATATTGAATTTTCCCCTGACCCTGAGTGTCCGGCCCCATGTGACTGTGGTTTTCTCGGCCCCTGGTGGTCCGAGGACGTTCCCGCTGGCCAGATTCATGCGCCAGGGCCTCCTACAGACAATGCACTTTGATTTATTGCGCTATCTTTAATAGCACCCGAGATATCACCAGATATATATCGGATTTTTCCCTGACCCTGAGTGTCCGGCCCCGTGAGACGGTGGTTATCTCGGCCCCTGGTGGTCCGAGGTCGTTCCCGCTGCCCAGATTCATGGGCCAGGGCCTCCTACAGACAATGCACTTTAATTTATTGCGCAATCTGTAATAGCACCCGAGATATCACCAGATTTATATTGGATTTTCCCCTGACTCTGAGTGTCCGGCCCCATGTGTCGATGGTTTTCTCGGTCCCTCGTGGTCCGAGGTCGATCCCGCTGCACAGACTCATGCGCCAGGGCCTCCTACAGACAGTGCACTTTGGCTTATGGCGCTATCTGTAATAGCACCCGAGATATCACCAGATATATATTGGATTTTCCCCTGACCCTGAGTGTCCGGACCCATGAGACGGTGGTTTTCTCGGCCTCTGGTGGTCCGAGGTCGTTCCATCTGCCCAGATCCATGCGCCAGGGTCTCCTACAGACCATGCACTTTGGTTTATTGCGCTATCTCTAATAGCACCCGAGATATCAGCAGATATACATTGGATTATTCCCTGACCCTGAGTGTCCGGCCCCATGAGACGGTGGTTTTCTCGGCCCGTGGTGGTCCGAGGTCGTTCCCGCTGCACAGATTCATGCGCCATGGCCTCCTGCAGATAATTCACTTTGGTTTATTGCGCTATCTCTAATAGCACCCGAGATATCACCAGATATATATTGGAATTTCCCCTGACCCTGAGTGTCCGGCCCCATGTGACGGTGGTTTTCTCGGCCCCTGGTGGTCCGAGGTCGTTCCCGCTGACCAGATTCATGCGCCAGGGCCTCCTACAGACAATGCACTTTGATTTATTGCGCTATCTGTAATAGCACCCGAGATATCACCAGATATATATTGGATTTTTCCCTGACCCTGAGTGTCCGGCCCCATGAGACGGTGGTTTACTCGGCCCCTGGTGGTCGGAGGTCGTTCCCGCTGGCCAGATTCATTCGCCTGGGCATCCTACAGACAATGCACTTTGATTTATTGCGCTATCTGTAATAGCACCCGAGATATCACCAGATATATATTGGATTTTCCCCTGACCCTGAGTGTCCGGACCCATGAGACGGTGGTTTTCTCGGCCCCTGGTGGTCCGAGGTCGTTCCCGCTGCCCAGACTCATGCGCCAGGGCCTCCTACAGACAATGCACTTTGATTTATTGCGCTATCTATAGTAGCAAACGAGATATCACCAGAGATATATTGGATTTTTCCCTGACCCTGAGTGTTCGGCTCCATGAGACGGTAGTTTTCTCGGCCCCTGGTGGTCCGAGGTCGTTCCCGCTGCACAGATTCATGCGCCAGGGCCTCCTACAGACAATGCCCTTTGGTTTATTGCGCTATCTCTAATAGCACCTGAGATATCACCACATATATATTGGATTTTTCCCTGACCCTGAGTGTCCGACCCCATGAGACGGTGGTTTTCTCGGTCCCTGGTGGTCCGAGGTCGTTCCCGCTGCACAGATTCATGCGCCAGGGCCTCCTACAGACAATGCACTTTGGTTTATTGCGCTATCTCTAATAGCACCCGAGATATCACCAGATATATATTGGATTTTTCCCTGAACCTGAGTGCCCGGTCCCATAAGACGGTAGTTTTCTCGGCCCCTGGTGGTCCGAGGTCGTTCCCGCTACACAGATTCATGCGCCAGGGCCTCCTACAGACAATGCCCTTTGGTTTATTGCGCTATCTCTAATAGCACCTGAGATATCACCACATATATATTGGATTTTCCCCTGACCCTGAGTGTCCGGCCCCATGAGACGGTCGTTTTCTCGGCCCCTGGTGGTCCGAGGTCGTTCCCGCTGCCCAGATTCATGCGCCAGGGCCTCCTGCAGACAATGCACTTTGATTTATTGCGCTATCTATAATAGCAACCGAGATATCACCAGATAGATATTGGATTTTTCCCTGACCCTGACAGTCCTGCCCCATGTGTTGATGGTTTTCTCGGTCCCTCGTGGTCCGAGGTCGATCCCGCTACCAAAGATTCATGCGCCAGGACCTCCTGCAGACAATGCACTTTGATTTATTGCGCTATCTGTAATAGCGCCCGAGATATCACCAGATTTATATTGGATTTTTCCCTGACCAGGAGTCTCCGACCCCATGAGACGGTGGTTTTCTCGGCCCCTGGTGGTCCGAGGTCGTTCCCGCTGCACAGATTCATGCGCCAGGGCCTCCTGCAGACAATGCACTTTGATTTATTGCGCTATCTATAATAGCAACCGAGATATCACCAGATAGATATTGGATTTTTCCCTGACCCTGAGTGTCCGACCCCATGAGACGGCGGTTTTCTCGGTCCTTGGTGGTCCGAGGTCGTTCCCGCTGCACAGATTCATGCGCCAGGGCCTCCTGCAGACAAGGCACTTTGATTTATTTCGTTATCTCTAATAGCACCCGAGATATCACCAGATATATATTGGATTTTTCCTTGACTCTGACAGGCCGGCGCCATGTGTCGATGGTTTTCTCCGTCCCTCGTGGTCCGAGGTCGATCCCGCTGCACAGATCCATGCGCCAGGGCCTCCTGCAGACAATGGACTTTGATTTATTGCACTTTTTGTAATAGCACCCGAGATATCACCATATATATATTGGATTTACCCCTGACCCTGAGGGTCCGGCCCCATGAGACGGTGGTTTTCTCGGCCCCTGGTGGTCCGAGGTCGTTCCTGCTGCATGGATTCATGCGCCAGGGCCCCCTGCAGATAATTCACTTTTATTTATTGCGCTATCTCTTATAGCACCCGAGATATCACCATATATATATTGGATTTTTCCCTGACCCTGACAGTCCGGCCCCATGAGACGGTGGTTTTCTCGGCCCCTGGTGGTCCGAGGTCGTTCCCGCTGCACAGATTCATGCGCTAGGGCCTCCTGCAGACAATGTATTTTGATTTATTGCGCTATCTCTAATAGCACCCGAGATATCACCAGATATATAATGGATTTTTCCCTGACCCTGACAGTCCGGCCCCATGGGACGGTGATTTTCTCGGCCCCTGGTGGTCCGAGGTTGTTCCCGCTGCACACATTCATGCGCCAGGGCCTCCTGCAGACAATGCACTTTGATTTATTTCATTATCTCTAATAGCACCCGAGATGTCACCAGATATATATGGGATTTTTCCTTGACCCTGACAGTCCGGCGCCATGTGTCGATGGTTTTCTCGGTCCCTCGTGATTCCGAGGTCGATCCCGCTGCACAGATCCATGCGCCAGGGCCTCCTGCAGACAAAGCACTTCGATTTATTGCGCTATCTGTAATAGCGCCCGAGATATCACCAGATTTATATTGGATTTTTCCCTGACCCTGAGTCCACGACCCCATGAGACTGTGGTTTTCTCGGCCCCTGGTGGTCCGAGGTCGTTCCCGCAGCACAGACTCATGCGCCAGGGCCTCCTACAGACAATGCACTTTGGTTTATTGCGCTATCTCTAATAGCACCCGAGATATCACCAGAGATGTATTGGATTATTCCCTGACCCTGAGTGTCCGGCTCCATGAGACGGTAGTTTTCTCGGCCCCTGGTGGTCCGAGGTCGTTCCCGCTGCACAGATTCATGCGCCAGGGCCTCCTGCAGACAAAGCACTTTGATTTATTTCGCTATCTCTAATAGCACCCCAGATATCACCACATATATATTGGATTTTTCCCTGACCCAGACAGTCCGGCCCCATGTGTCGATGGTTTTCTCGGTCCCTCGTGGTCCGAAGTCGATCCCGCTACCAAAGATTCATGCGGCAGGGCCTCCTGCAGACAATGCACTTTGATTTATTTCGCTATCTCTAATAGCACCCGAGACATCACCAGATATATATTGGATTTTTCCCTGACCCTGAGTGTCCGACCCCATGAGGCGGTAGTTTTCACGGCCCCTGGTGGTCCGAGGTCGTTCCCGCTGCACACATTCATGCGCCAAGGCTTCCTGCAGACAATTCACTTTGGTTTATTGCGCTGTCTGTAATAGCTCCCGAGATATCACCAGATATATAATGGATTTTTCCCTGACCCGGAGTCTCCGACCCCATGAGACGGTGGTTTTCTCGGCCCCTGGTGGTCCGAGGTCGTTCCCGCTGCACAGATTCATGCGCCAGGGCCTCCTGCAGACAATGCACTTTGGTTTATTGCGCTACCTCTAATAGCACCCGAGATATCACCAGATATATAATGGATTTTTCCCTGACCCTGACAGTCCGGCCCCATGGGACGGTGATTTTCTCGGCCCCTGGTGGTCCGAGGTTGTTCCCGCTGCACACATTCATGCGCCAGGGCCTCCTGCAGACAATGCATTTTGATTTATTGCGCTATCTCTAATAGCACCCGAGATATCACCAGGTATATGTTGGATTTTTCGCTGACCCGTAGTGTCCGGCCCCATGAGACGGGAGTTTTCTCGGCCCCTGGTTTTCCGAGGTCGTTCCCGCTGCACAGATTCATGCGCCAGGGCCTCCTGCAGACAATGCACTTTGATTTATTTCGCTATCTCTAATAACACCCGAGATATCACCAGATATATATTGGATTTTTCCTTGACTCTGACAGTCCGGCGCCATGTGTCGATGGTTCTCTCGGTCCCTCGTGGTCCGAGGTCGATCCCGCTGCACAGATCCATGCGCCGGGGCCTCCTGCAGACAATGGACTTTGATTTATTGCGCTATCTGTAATAGCACCCGAGATATCACCAGATTTATATTGGATTTTTCCCTGACCCTGACAGTCCGGCCCCATGAGACGGTGGTTTTCTCGACCCCTGGTGGTCCGAGGTGGTTCCCGCTGCACAGATCCATGCGCCAGGGCCTCCTGCAGACAATGCACTTTGATTTATCGCGCTATCTGTAATAGCGCCCGAGATATCACCAGATTTATATTGGATTTTTCCCTGACCCTGAGTGTCCGGCCCCATGAGACGGTAGTTTTCTCGGCCCCTGGTGGTCCGAGGTCGTTCCTGCTGCACGGATTCATGCGCCAGGGCCTCCTACAGACAATGACCTTTGGTTTATTGCGCTATCTATAATAGCACCTGAGATATCACCACATATATATTGGATTTTTCCCTGACCCTGTGTGTCCGACCCCATGAGACGGTGGTTTTCTCGGTCCCTGGTGGTCCGAGGTCGTTCCCGCTGCACAGATTCATGCGCCAGGGCCTCCTGCAGACAATGCTCTTTGATTTGTTTCGCTATCTCTAACAGCACCCGAGATATCACCAGATATATATTGGATTTTTCCTTTACTCTGACAGTCCGGCGCCATGTGTCGATGGTTCTCTCGGTCCCTCGTGGTCCGAGGTCGATCCCGCTGCACAGATCCATGAGCCAGGGCCTCCTGCAGACAATGGACTTTGATTTATTGCGCTATCTGTAATAGCACCCGAGATATCACCAGATTTATATTGGATTTTTCCCTGACCCTGAGTCTCCGACCCCATGAGACGGTGGTTTTCTCGGCCCCTGGTGGTCCGAGGCCGTTCCCGCTGCACAGATTCATGCGCCAGGGCATCCTACAGACAATGCACTTTGGTTTATTGCGCTATCTCTAATAGCACCCGAGATATCACAGGAGATATATTGGATTTTTCCCTGACCCTGAGTGTCCGGCCCCATGAGACGGTAGTTTTCTCGGCCCCTGGTGGTCCGAGCTCGTTCCCGCTGCACGGATTCATGCGCCAGGGCCTCCTACAGACAAGGCACTTTGATTTATTTCGTTATCTCTAATAGCACCCGAGATATCACCAGATATATATTGGATTTTTCCTTGACTCTGACAGTCCGGCGCCATGTGTCGATGGTTTTCTCCGTCCCTCGTGGTCCGAGGTCGATCCCGCTGCACAGATCCATGCGCCAGGGCCTCCTGCAGACAATGGACTTTGATTTATTGCACTTTTTGTAATAGCACCCGAGATATCACCATATATATATTGGATTTACCCCTGAACCTGAGTGTCCGGCCCCATGAGACGGTGGTTTTCTCGGCCCCTGGTGGTCCGAGGTCGTTCCCGCTGCATGGATTCATGCGCCAGGGCCCCCTGCAGATAATTCACTTTTAGTTATTGCGCTATCTCTTATAGCACCCGAGATATCACCATATATATATTGGATTTTTCCCTGACCCTGACAGTCCGGCCCCATGAGACGGTGGTTTTCTCGGCCCCTGGTGGTCCGAGGTCGTTCCCGCTGCACAGATTCATGCGCTAGGGCCTCCTGCAGACAATGTATTTTGATTTATTGCGCTATCTCTAATAGCACCCGAGATATCACCAGATATATAATGGATTTTTCCCTGACCGTGACAGTCCGGCCCCATGGGACGGTGATTTTCTCGGCCCCTGGTGGTCCGAGGTTGTTCCCGCTGCACACATTCATGCGCCAGGGCCTCCTGCAGACAATGCACTTTGATTTATTTCGCTATCTCTAATAGCACCCGAGATGTCACCAGATATATATGGGATTTTTCCTTGACCCTGACAGTCCGGCGCCATGTGTCGATGGTTTTCTCGGTCCCTCGTGATTCCGAGGTCGATCCCGCTGCACAGATCCATGCGCCAGGGCCTCCTGCAGACAAAGCACTTCGATTTATTGCGCTATCTGTAATAGCGCCCGAGATATCACCAGATTTATATTGGATTTTTCCCTGACCCTGAGTCCACGGCCCCATGAGACGGTCGTTTTCTCGGCCCCTGGTGGTCCGAGGTCGTTCCCGCTGCCCAGATTCATGCGCCAGGGCCTCCTGCAGACAATGCACTTTGATTTATTGCGCTATCTATAGTAGCAAACGAGATATCAACAGAGATATATTGGATTTTTCCCTGACCCTGAGTGTTCGGCTCCATGAGACGGTAGTTTTCTCGGCCCCTGGTGGTCCGAGGTCGTTCCCGCTGCACAGATTCATGCGCCAGGGCCTCCTACAGACAATTCCCTTTGGTTTATTGCGCTATCTCTAATAGCACCTGAGATATCACCACATATATATTGGATTTTTCCCTGACCCTGAGTGTCCGGCCCCATGAGACGGTGGTTTTCTCGGTCCCTGGTGGTCCGAGGTCGTTCCCGCTGCACAGATTCATGCGCCAGGGCCTCCTACAGACAATGCACTTTGGTTAATTGCGCTATCTCTAATAGCACCCGAGATATCACCAGATATATATTGGATTTTTCCCTGAACCTGAGTGCCCGGTCCCATAAGACGGTATTTTTCTCGGCCCCTGGTGGTCCGAGGTCGTTCCCGCTTGCCAGATTCATGCGCCAGGGCCTCCTACAGAAAATGCACTTTGATTTATTTCGCTATCTCTAATAGCACCCGAGACATCACCAGATATATATTGGATTTTTCCCTGACCCTGAGTGTCCGACCCCATGAGGCGGTAGTTTTCACGGCCCCTGGTGGTCCGAGGTCGTTCCCGCTGCACAGGTTCATGCGCCAGGGCCTCCTGCAGACAAAGCACTTTGATTTATTTCGCTATCTCTAATAGCACCCGAGATATCACCACATATATATTGGATTTTTCCCTGACCCAGACAGTCCGGCCCCATGTGTCGATGGTTTTCTCGGTCCCTCGTGGTCCGAGGTCGATCCCGCTACCAAAGATTCATGCGGCAGGGCCTCCTGCAGACAATGCACTTTGATTTATTTCGCTATCTCTAATAGCACCCGAGACATCACCAGATATATATTGGATTTTTCCCTGACCCTGAGTGTCCGACCCCATGAGGCGGTAGTTTTCACGGCCCCTGGTGGTCCGAGGTCGTTCCCGCTTGCCAGATTCATGCGCCAGGGCCTCCTACAGAAAATGCACTTTGATTTATTGCGCTATCTCTAATAGCACCCGAGATATCACCAGGTATATGTTGGATTTTTCGCTGACCCGTAGTGTCCGGCCCCATGAGACGGGAGTTTTCTCGGCCCCTGGTTTTCCGAGGTCGTTCCCGCTGCACAGATTCATGCGCCAGGGCCTCCTGCAGACAATTCACTTTGATTTATTTCGCTATCTCTAATAACACCCGAGATATCACCAGATATATATTGGATTTTTCCTTGACTCTGACAGTCCGGCGCCACGTGTCGATGGTTCTCTCGGTCCCTCGTGGTCCGAGGTCGATCCCGCTGCACAGATCCATGCGCCGGGGCCTCCTGCAGACAATGGACTTTGATTTATTGCGCTATCTGTAATAGCACCCGAGATATCACTAGATTTATATTGGATTTTTCCCTGACCCTGAGAGTCCGGCCCCATGAGACGGTGGTTTTCTCGGCCCCTGGTGGTCCGAGGTCGTTCCTGCTGCACAGATCCATGCGCCAGGGCCTCCTGCAGACAATGGACTTTGATTTATTGCGCTATCTGTAATAGCACCCGAGATATCACCAGATTTATACTGGATTTTTACCTGACCCTGAGTCTCCGACCCCATGAGACGGTGGTTTTCTCGACCCCTGGTGGTCCGAGGTCGTTCCCGCTGCACAGATCCATGCGCCAGGGCCTCCTGCAGACAATGCACTTTGATTTATTGCGCTATCTGTAATAGCGCCCGAGATATCACCAGATTTATATTGGATTTCTCCCTGACCCTGAGTCTCCGAACCCATGTGACGGTGGTTTTCTCGGCCCCTGGTGGTCCGAGGTCGTTCCCGCTGCACAGATTCATGCGCCAGGGCCTCCTACAGACAATGCACTTTGTTTTATTGCGCTATCTCTAATAGCACCCGAGATATCATTAGATTTATATTGGATTTTTCCCTGACCCTGAGTGTCCGAACCCATGAGACGGTGGTTTTCTCGGCCCCTGGTGGTCCGAGGTCGATCCCGCTGCACCGATTCATGCGCCAGGGCCCCCTCCAGATAAGTCACTTTAATTTATTGCGCTATCTCTAATAGCACCCGAGACATCACCAGATATATATTGGATTTTTCCCTGACCCTGAGTGTCCGACCCCATGAGGCGGTAGTTTTCTCGGCCCCTGGTGGTCCGAGGTCGTTCCCGCTTGCCAGATTCATGCGCCAGGGCCTCCTACAGAAAATGCACTTTGATTTATTGCGCTATCTCTAATAGCACCCGAGATATCACCAGATATATATTGGATTGTTCCTTCACCCTGACAGTCCGGCCCCATGTGTCGATGGTTTTCTCGGTCCCTCGTGGTCCGAGGTCGATCCCGCTGCACCGATTCATGCGCCAGGGCCCCCTCCAGATAAGTCACTTTAATTTATTGCGCTATCTCTAATAGCACCCGTGATATCACCAGATATATATTGGATTTTTCCCTGACCCTGAGTGTCCGATCCCATGAGACGTTGGTTTTCTCGGCCCCTGGTGGTCCGAGGTCGATCCCGCTGCACAGATTCATGCGCCAGGGCCTCCTACAGACAATGCACTATGATTTATTGCGCTATCTCTAATATCACCCGAGATATCACCAGATATATATTGGGTTTTTCCTTGACCCTGACAGTCCGGCCCCATGTGTCGATGGTTTTTTCGGTCCCTCGTGGTCCGAGCTTGATCCCGCTGAACAGATTGATGCGCCAAGGCTTCCTGCAGACAATTCACTTTGGTTTATTGCGCTGTCTGTAATAGCTCCCGAGATATCACCAGATATATAATGGATTTTTCCCTGACCCGGAGTCTCCGACCCCATGAGACGGTGGTTTTCTCGGCCCCTGGTGGTCCGAGGTCGTTCCCGCTGCACAGATTCATGCGCCAGGGCCTCCTGCAGACAATGCACTTTGGTTTATTGCGCTACCTCTAATAGCACCCGAGATATCACCAGATATATATTGGATTGTTCCTTCACCCTGACAGTCCGGCCCCATGTGTCGATGGTTTTCTCGGTCCCTCGTGGTCCGAGGTCGATCCCGCTGCACCGATTCATGCGCCAGGGCCCCCTCCAGATAAGTCACTTTAATTTATTGCGCTATCTCTAATAGCACCCGTGATATCACCAGATATATATTGGATTTTTCCCTGACCCTGAGTGTCCGATCCCATGAGACGTTGGTTTTCTCGGCCCCTGGTGGTCCGAGGTCGATCCCGCTGCACCGATTCATGCGCCAGGGCCCCCTCCAGATAAGTCACTTTAATTTATTGCGCTATCTCTAATAGCACCCGAGACATCACCAGATATATATTGGATTTTTCCCTGACCCTGAGTGTCCGACCCCATGAGGCGGTAGTTTTCTCGGCCCCTGGTGGTCCGAGGTGGTTCCCGCTTGCCAGATTCATGCGCTAGGGCCTCCTGCAGACAATGCTTTTTGATTTATTGCGCTATCTCTAACAGCACCCGAGATATCACCAGATTTATATTGGATTTTTCCCTGACCCTGAGTGTCCGACCCCATGAGACGGTGGTTTTCTCGGCCCCTGGTGGTCCGAGGTCGATCCCGCTGCACCGATTCATGCGCCAGGGCCCCCTCCAGATAAGTCACTTTAATTTATTGCGCTTTCTCTAATAGCACCCGAGACATCACCAGATATATATTGGATTTTTCCCTGACCCTGACAGTCCGGCCCCATGAGACGGTGATTTTCTCGGCCCCTGGTGGTCCGAGGTCGATCCTGCTGCACAGATTCATGCGCCAGGGCCTCCTACAGACAATGCACTATGATTTATTGCGCTATCTCTAATATCACCCGAGATATCACCAGATATATATTGGGTTTTTCCTTGACCCTGACAGTCCGGCCCCATGTGTCGATGGTTTTTTCGGTCCCTCGTGGTCCGAGCTTGATCCCGCTGAACAGATTGATGCGCCAAGGCTTCCTGCAGACAATTCACTTTGGTTTATTGCGCTGTCTGTAATAGCTCCCGAGATATCACCAGATATATAATGGATTTTTCCCTGACCCTGACAGTCCGGCCCCATGAGACGGTGATTTTCTCGGCCCCTGGTGGTCCGAGGTCGATCCCGCTGCACCGATTCATGCGCCAGGGCCCCCTCCAGATAAGTCACTTTAATTTATTGCGCTTTCTCTAATAGCACCCGAGACATCACCAGATATATATAGGATTTTTCCCTGACCCTGAGTGTCCGACCCCATGAGAAGGTAGTTTTCTCGGCCCCTGGTGGTCCGAGGTCGTTCCCGCTTGCCAGATTCATGCGCTAGGGCCTCCTGCAGACAATGCTTTTTGATTTATTGCGCTATCTGTAATAGCACCTGAGATATCACCAGATTTATATTGGATTTTTCCCTGACCGTGAGTGTCCGACCCCATGCGACGATGGTTTTCTCGGCCCCTGGTGGTCCGTGGTCGTTCCCGCTGCACAGAATCATGCGCCAGGGCCTCCTGCAGACAATGCACTTTGATTTATTTCGCTACCTCTAATAGCACCCGAGATATAACCAGATATATATTGGATTTTCCCCTGACCCTGAGTGTCCGGCCCCATGAGACGGTGGTTTTCTCGGCCCCTGGTGGTCCGAGGTCGTTCCCGCTGCACAGACTCATGCGCCAGGGCCTCTTATAGATAATTCACTTTGGCTTATTGCGCTATCTCTAATAGCACCCGAGATATCACCAGGTATATGTTGGATTTTTCGCTGACCCGTAGTGTCCGGCCCCATGAGACGGGAGTTTTCTCGGCCCCTGGTGGTCCGAGGTCGTTCCCGCTGCACAGATTCATGCGCCAGGGCCCCCTGCAGATAATTCACTTTGGTTTATTGCGCTATCTCTAATAGCATCCCAGATATCACCAGATATATATTGGATTTTTCCTTGACTCTGACAGTCCGGCGCCATGTGTCGATGGTTCTCTCGGTCCCTCGTGGTCCGAGGTCGATCCCGCTGCACAGATCCATGCGCCGGGGCCTCCTGCAGACAATGGACTTTGATTTATTGCGCTATCTGTAATAGCACCCGAGATATCACCAGATTTATATTGGATTTTTCCCTGACCCTGAGAGTCCGGCCCCATGAGACGGTGGTTTTCTCGGCCCCTGGTGGTCCGAGGTCGTTCCTGCTGCACAGATCCATGCGGCAGGGCCTCCTGCAGACAATGGACTTTGATTTATTGCGCTATCTGTAATAGCACCCGAGATATCACCAGATTTATACTGGATTTTTACCTGACCCTGAGTCTCCGACCCCATGAGACGGTGGTTTTCTCGACCCCTGGTGGTCCGAGGTCGTTCCCGCTGCACAGATCCATGCGCCAGGGCCTCCTGCAGACAATGCACTTTGATTTATTGCGCTATCTGTAATAGCGCCCGAGATATCACCAGATTTATATTGGATTTCTCCCTGACCCTGAGTCTCCGAACCCATGTGACGGTGGTTTTCTCGGCCCCTGGTGGTCCGAGGTCGTTCCCGCTGCACAGATTCATGCGCCAGGGCCTCCTACAGACAATGCACTTTGTTTTATTGCGCTATCTCTAATAGCACCCGAGATATCATTAGATTTATATTGGATTTTTCCCTGACCCTGAGTGTCCGAACCCATGAGACGGTGGTTTTCTCGGCCCCTGGTGGTCCGAGGTCGATCCCGCTGCACCGATTCATGCGCCAGGGCCCTCTCCAGATAAGTCACTTTAATTTATTGCGCTATCTCTAATAGCACCCGAGACATCACCAGATATATATTGGATTTTTCCCTGACCCTGAGTGTCCGACCCCATGAGGCGGTAGTTTTCTCGGCCCCTGGTGGTCCGAAGTCGTTCCCGCTTGCCAGATTCATGCGCCAGGGCCTCCTACAGAAAATGCACTTTGATTTATTGCGCTATCTCTAATAGCACCCGAGATATCACCAGATATATATTGGATTGTTCCTTCACCCTGACAGTCCGGCCCCATGTGTCGATGGTTTTCTCGGCCCCTGGTGGTCCGAGGTCGATCCCGCTGCACCGATTCATGCGCCAGGGCCCCCTCCAGATAAGTCACTTTAATTTATTGCGCTATCTCTAATAGCACCCGAGACATCACCAGATATATATTGGATTTTTCCCTGACCCTGAGTGTCCGACCCCATGAGGCGGTAGTTTTCTCGGCCCCTGGTGGTCCGAGGTGGTTCCCGCTTGCCAGATTCATGCGCTAGGGCCTCCTGCAGACAATGCTTTTTGATTTATTGCGCTATCTGTAATAGCACCCGAGATATCACCAGATTTATATTGGATTTTTCCCTGACCCTGAGTGTCCGACCCCATGCGACGGTGGTTTTCTCGGCCCCTGGTGGTCCGAGGTCGATCCCGCTGCACAGATTCGTGCGCCAAGGCCTCCTACAGACAATGCACTTTGATTTATTGCGCTATCTGTAATAGCACCCGAGATATAAACCATATATATATTGGATTTTTCCCTGACCCTGAGTGTCCGACCCCATGAGACGGTGGTTTTCTTGGCCCCTGCTGGTCCGAGGTCGTTCCCGCTGCACAGATTCATGCGCCAGGGCCTCCTGCAGACAATGCACTTTGATTTATTGCGCTATCTGTAATAGCACCCGAGATATCACCAGGTATATATTGGATTTTTCCTTGACCCTGACAGTCCGGCCCCATGTGTCGATGGTTTTCTCGGTCCCTCGTGGTCCGAGGTCGATCCCGCTGCACCGATTCATGCGCCAGGGCCCCCTCCAGATAAGTCTCTTTAATTTATTGCGCTATCTCTAATAGCACCCGAGATATCACCAGATTTATATTGGATTTTTCCCTGACCCTGAGTGTCCGACCCCATGAGACGGTGGTTTTCTCGGCCCCTGGTGGTCCGAGGTCGATCCCGCTGCACCGATTCATGCGCCAGGGCCCCCTCCAGATAAGTCACTTTAATTTATTGCGCTTTCTCTAATAGCACCCGAGACATCACCAGATATATATTGGATTTTTCCCTGACCCTGACAGTCCGGCCCCATGAGACGGTGATTTTCTCGGCCCCTGGTGGTCCGAGGTCGATCCCGCTGCACATATTCATGCGCCAGGGCCTCCTACAGACAATGCACTATGATTTATTGCGCTATCTCTAATATCACCCGAGATATCACCAGATATATATTGGGTTTTTCCTTGACCCTGACAGTCCGGCCCCATGTGTCGATGGTTTTTTCGGTCCCTCGTGGTCCGAGCTTGATCCCGCTGAACAGATTGATGCGCCAAGGCTTCCTGCAGACAATTCACTTTGGTTTATTGCGCTGTCTGTAATAGCTCCCGAGATATCACCAGATATATAATGGATTTTTCCCTGACCCGGAGTCTCCGACCCCATGAGACGGTGGTTTTCTCGGCCCCTGGTGGTCCGAGGTCTTTCCCGCTGCACAGATTCATGCGCCAGGGCCTCCTGCAGACAATGCACTTTGGTTTATTGCGCTACCTCTAATAGCACCCGAGATATCACCAGATATATATTGGATTTTTCCCTGAACCTGAGTGTCCGGCCCCATGAGACGGTAGTTTTCTCGGCCCCTGGTGGTCCGAGGTCGTTCCCGCTGCACAGATTCATGCGCCAGGGCCTCCTACAGACAATACACATTGATTTATTGCGCTATCTCTAATAGCACCCGACATATCACCAGATATATATTGGATTTTTCCCCGACCCTGAGTGTTCGGCCCCATGAGACGGTGGTTTTCTTGGCCTCTGGTGGTCCGAGGTCGTTCCCGCTGCACACAAGCATGCGCCAGGGCCTCCTGCATATAATTCACTTTGGTTTATTGCGCTATCTCTAATAGCACCTGAGATATCACCAGATATATATTGGATTTTTCCCTGACCCTGAGTGTCCGGCCCCATGAGACCATGGTTTTCTCGGCCCCTGGTGGTCCGAGGTCATTCCCGCTGCCCAGATTCATGCGCCAGGGCTTCCTGCAGTGAATTCACTATGGTTTATTGCGCTATCTGTAATAGCACCCGAGATATCACCAGATATATATTGGATTTTTCCCCGACCCTGACAGTCCGGCCCCATGTGTCGGTGGTTTTCTCGGCCCCTGGGGATCCGAGGTCGTTCCCGCTGCACAGATTCATGCGCCAGGGCCCCCTGCAGATAATTCACTTTGGTTTATTGCGCTATCTCTAATAGCATCCCAGATATCACCAGATATATATTGGATTTTTCCCTGACCCTGACAGTCCGCACCCATGAGACTGTGGTTTGCTCGGCCCCTGGCGGTCCGAGGTCGTTCCCGCTGCACAGATTCATGCACCAGGGCCTCCTACAGACAATGCACTTTGATTTATTGCGCTATTTGTAATAGCACCCGAGATATCACCAGATATATATTGGGTTTTTCCCTGACCCTGAGTGTCCGGCCCCATGAGACGGTGGTTGTCTCGGCCCCTGGTGGTCCGAGGTCGTTCCCGCTGCACAGATGCATGCGCCAGGGCCTCTAGCAGATAATTCACTTTGGTTTATTGCGCTATATCTAATAGCATCCCAGATATCACCAGATATATATTGGATTTTTCCCTGACCCTGACAGTCCGGACCCATGAGACTGTGGTTTTCTCGGCCCCTGGCGGTCCGAGGTCGTTCCCGCTGCACAGATTCATGCACCAGGGCCTCCTACAGACAATGCACTTTGATTTATTGCGCTATTTGTAATAGCACCCGAGATATCACCAGATATATATTGGGTTTTTCCCTGACCCTGAGTGTCCGGCCCCATGAGACGGTGGTTTTCTCGGCCCCTGGCGGTCCGAGGTCGTTCCCGCTGCCCAGATTCATGCGCCAGGGCCTCCTACAGACAATGCACTTTGATTTATTGCGCTATCTGTAATAGCACCCGAGATATCACCAGATATATATTGGATTTTTCCCTGACCCTGACAGTCCGGCCCCATGGACGGTGATTTTCTCGGCCCCTGGTGGTCCGAGGTCGATCCCGCTGCACCGATTCATGCGCCAGGGCCCCCTCCAGATAAGTCACTTTAATTTATTGCGCTATCACTAATAGCACCCGAGATATCACCAGATTTAAATTGGATTTTTCCCTGACCCTGACAGTCCGGCCCCATGAGACGGCGATTTTCTCGGCCCCTGGTGGTCCGAGGACATTCCCGCTGCACAGATTCATGCGCTAGGGCCTCCTGCAGACAATGCACTTTGATTTATTGCGCTATCTGTAATAGCACCCGAGATATCACCAGATATATATTGGATTTTTCCCTGACCCTGAGCGGCCGGCCCCATGTTTCGGTGGTTTTCTCGACCCCTGGTTTTCCGAGGTCGACCCCGCTGCACAAATTCAAGCACTAGGGCCTCCTGCAGACAATGGAGTTTGATTTATTGCGCTATCTCTAATAGAACCCGAGATATCACCAGATGTATATTGGATTTTTCCCTGACCCTGAGCGCCCGGCCCCATGTTTCGCTGGTTTTCTCGACCCCTGGTTTTCCGAGGTCGATCCCGCTGCACAGATTCATGCGCCAGGGCCTCCTACAGACAATGCAATATGATTTATTGCGCTATCCCTAATATCACCCGAGATATCACCAGATATATATTGGGTTTTTCCTTGACCCTGACAGTCCGGCCCCATGTGTCGATGGTTTTTTCGGTCCCTCGTGGTCCGAGCTTGATCCCGCTGAACAGATTGATGCGCCAAGGCTTCCTGCAGACAATTCACTTTGGTTTATTGCGCTGTCTGTAATAGCTCCCGAGATATCACCAGATATATAATGGATTTTTCCCTGACCCTGACAGTCCGGCCCCATGAGACGGTGATTTTCTCGGCCCCTGGTGGTCCGAGGTCGATCCCGCTGCACCGATTCATGCGCCAGGGCCCCCTCCAGATAAGTCACTTTAATTTATTGCGCTTTCTCTAATAGCACCCGAGACATCACCAGATATATATAGGATTTTTCCCTGACCCTGAGTGTCCGACCCCATGAGAAGGTAGTTTTCTCGGCCCCTGGTGGTCCGAGGTCGTTCCCGCTTGCCAGATTCATGCGCTAGGGCCTCCTGCAGACAATGCTTTTTGATTTATTGCGCTATCTGTAATAGCACCCGAGATATCACCAGATTTATATTGGATTTTTCCCTGACCCTGAGTGTCCGACCCCATGCGACGATGGTTTTCTCGGCCCCTGGTGGTCCGTGGTCGTTCCCGCTGCACAGAATCATGCGCCAGGGCCTCCTGCAGACAATGCACTTTGATTTATTTCGCTACCTCTAATAGCACCCGAGATATCACCAAATATATATTGGATTTTTCCCTGACCCTGACAGTCCGGCCCCATGTGTCGATGGTTTTCTCGGTCCCTCGTGGTCCGAGGTCGATCCCGCTGAACAGATTCATGCGCCAGGGCCTCCTGCATATAATTCAGTTTGGTTTATTGCGCTATCTCTAATAGCACCCGAGATATCACCAGATATATATTGGATTTTTCCCCGACCCTGAGTGTCCGGCCCTATGAGACGGTGATTTTCTCGGCCCCTGGTGGTCCGAGGTCGATCCCGCTGCACACATTCATGCGCCAGGGACTCCTACAGAAAATGCACTTTGATTTATTGCGCTATCTGTTATAGCACCCGAGATATAACCAGATATATATTGGATTTTCCCCTGACCCTGAGTGTCCGGCCCCATGAGACGGTGGTTTTCTCGGCCCCTGGTGGTCCGAGGTCGTTCCCGCTGCACAGATTCATGCGCCAGGGCCTCTTATAGATAATTCACTTTGGCTTATTGCGCTATCTCTAATAGCACCCGAGATATCACCAGGTATATGTTGGATTTTTCGCTGACCCGTAGTGTCCGGCCCCATGAGACGGGAGTTTTCTCGGCCCCTGGTGGTCCGAGGTCGTTCCCGCTGCACAGATTCAAGCGCCAGGGCCCCCTGCAGATAATTCACTTTGGTTTATTGCGCTATCTCTAATAGCATCCCAGATATCACCAGATATATATTGGATTTTTCCCTGACCCTGACAGTCCGGACCCATGAGACTGTGGTTTTCTCGGCCCCTGGCGGTCCGAGGTCGTTCCCGCTGCACAGATTCATGCACCAGGGCCTCCTACAGACAATGCACTTTGATTTATTGCGCTATTTGTAATAGCACCCGAGATATCACCAGATATATATTGGGTTTTTCCCTGACCCTGAGTGTCCGGCCCCATGAGACGGTGGTTGTCTCGGCCCCTGGTGGTCCGAAGTCGTTCCCGCTGCACAGATGCATGCGCCAGGGCCTCTAGCAGATAATTCACTTTGGTTTATTGCGCTATATCTAATAGCACCCGAGATATCACCAGATATATATTGGATTTTTCCCTGACCCTGAGTGTGCGGCCCCATGAGACCGTGGTTTTCTAGGCCCCTGGTTGTCCGAGGTCGTTGCCGATGCACAGATTCATGCGCCAGGGCCCCCTGCAGACAATGCACTTTGATTTATTGCGCTATCTGTAATAGCACCCGGGATGTCACCAGATTTATATTGGATTTTTCCCTGACCCTGAGTGTCCGACTCCATGAGACGGTGGTTTCCTCGGCCCCTGGTGGTCCGAGGTCGTTCCCGCTGCACAGATTCATGCGCCAGGGCCTCCTGCAGACAATGCACTTTGATTTATTGGGCTATCTGTAATAGCACCCGAGATATCACCATATATATATTGGATTTTCCCCTGACCCTGAGTGTCCGGCCCCATGACACGGTGGTTTTCTCGGCCCCTGGTGGTCCGAGGTCGATCCCGCTGCACAGACTCATGCACCAGGGCCCCCTGCGTATAATTCACTTTGATTTATTGCGCTATCTCTAATAGCAACCGGGATATCAGCAGATATATATTGGATTTTTCCCTGACCCTGACAGTCCGGCCCCATGAGACGGTGATTTTCTGGGCACCTGGTGGTCCGAGGTCGATCCCGCTGCACAGATTCATGCGCCAGGGCCTCCTACAGACAATGCACTTTGATTTATTGCGCTATCTCTAATATCACCCGAGATATCACCAGATATATATTGGGTTTTTCCTTGACCCTGACAGTCCGGCCCCATGTCTCGATGGTTTTCTCGGTCCCTCGTGGTCCGAGGTCGATCCCGCTGAACAGATTCATGCGCCAAGGCTTCCTGCAGACAATTCACTTTGGTTTATTGCGCTGTCTGTAATAGCTCCCGAGATATCACCAGATATATAATGGAATTTTCCCTGACCCTGACAGTCCGGCCCCTTGAGACGGTGATTTTCTCGGCCCCTGGTGGTCCGAGGTCGATCCCGCTGCACACATTCATGCGCCAGGGCCTCCTACAGAAAATGCACTTTGATTTATTGCGCTATCTGTAATAGCACCCGAGATATAACCAGATATATATTGGATTTTCCCCTGACCCTGAGTGTCCGGCCCCATGAGACGGTGGTTTTCTCGGCCCCTGGTGGTCCGAGGTCGTTCCCGCTGCACAGATTCATGCGCCAGGCCCTCCAACAGACAATGCACATTGATTTATTGCGCTATCTGTAATAGCACCCGAGATATAACCAGATATATATTGGATTTTCCCCTGACCCTGAGTGTCCGGCCCCGTGAGACTGTGGTTTTCTCGGCCCCTGGTGGTCCGAGGTCGTTCCCGCTGCACAGATTCATGCGCCAGGGCCTCCTGCAGATAATTCACTTTGGTTTATTGCGCTATCTCTAATAGCACCCGAGATATCTCCAGATATATATTGGATTTTCCCCTGACCCTGAGTGTCCGGCCCCATGAGACGGTGGTTTTGTCGGCCCCTGGTTGTCCGAGGTCGTTCCCGCAGGCCAGATTCATGCGCCAGGGCCTCCCGCAGACAAAGCACTGTGGTGTATTGCGCTATCTCTAATAGCACCCGAGATATCACCAGATATATATTGGATTTTTCGCCGACCCTGAGTGTCCGGCCCCATGAGACGGTGGTTTTCTCGGCTCCTGGTGGTCCGAGGTCGTTCCCGCTGCACAGATTCATGCGCCATGGCATCCTACAGACAATGCACTTTGATTTATTGCGCTATCTGTAATAGCACCCGAAATATCACCAGATATATACTGGTTTTTTCACTGACCCTGAGTGTCCGGCCCCATGAGACGGTGGTTTTCTGGGACCCTGGTGGCCCGAGGTCGTTGCCGCAGCTCAGATTCATGCGCCAGGGCCTCCCGCAGACAATGCACTTTGATTTATTGCGCTATCTGTAATAGCACCCGAGATATCACCAGATATATATTGGATTTTTCCCTGACCCTGACAGTCCGGCCCCATGAGACGGTGATTTTCTCGGCCCCTGGTGGTCCGAGGTCCTTGCCGCTGCACAGATTCATGCGACAGGGCCTCCGCAGACAATGCACTTTGATTTATTGCGCTATCTGTAATAGCACCCGAGATATCACCAGGTATATATTGGATTTTTCCTTGACCCTGACAGTCCGGCCCCATGTGTCGATGGTTTTCTCGGTCCCTCGTGGTCCGAGGTCGATCCCGCTGCACCGATTCATGCGCCAGGGCCCCCTCCAGATAAGTCTCTTTAATTTATTGCGCTATCTCTAATAGCACCCGAGATATCACCAGATTTATATTGGATTTTTCCCTGACCCTGAGTGTCCGACCCCATGAGACGGTGGTTTTCTCGGCCCCTGGTGGTCCGAGGTCGATCCCGCTGCACCGATTCATGCGCCAGGGCCCCCTCCAGATAAGTCACTTTAATTTATTGCGCTTTCTCTAATAGCACCCGAGACATCACCAGATATATATTGGATTTTTCCCTGACCCTGACAGTCCGGCCCCATGAGACGGTGATTTTCTCGGCCCCTGGTGGTCCGAGGTCGATCCCGCTGCACATATTCATGCGCCAGGGCCTCCTACAGACAATGCACTATGATTTATTGCGCTATCTCTAATATCACCCGAGATATCACCAGATATATATTGGGTTTTTCCTTGACCCTGACAGTCCGGCCCCATGTGTCGATGGTTTTTTCGGTCCCTCGTGGTCCGAGCTTGATCCCGCTGAACAGATTGATGCGCCAAGGCTTCCTGCAGACAATTCACTTTGGTTTATTGCGCTGTCTGTAATAGCTCCCGAGATATCACCAGATATATAATGGATTTTTCCCTGACCCGGAGTCTCCGACCCCATGAGACGGTGGTTTTCTCGGCCCCTGGTGGTCCGAGGTCTTTCCCGCTGCACAGATTCATGCGCCAGGGCCTCCTGCAGACAATGCACTTTGGTTTATTGCGCTACCTCTAATAGCACCCGAGATATCACCAGATATATATTGGATTTTTCCCTGAACCTGAGTGTCCGGCCCCATGAGACGGTAGTTTTCTCGGCCCCTGGTGGTCCGAGGTCGTTCCCGCTGCACAGATTCATGCGCCAGGGCCTCCTACAGACAATACACATTGATTTATTGCGCTATCTCTAATAGCACCCGACATATCACCAGATATATATTGGATTTTTCCCCGACCCTGAGTGTTCGGCCCCATGAGACGGTGGTTTTCTTGGCCTCTGGTGGTCCGAGGTCGTTCCCGCTGCACACAAGCATGCGCCAGGGCCTCCTGCATATAATTCACTTTGGTTTATTGCGCTATCTCTAATAGCACCTGAGATATCACCAGATATATATTGGATTTTTCCCTGACCCTGAGTGTCCGGCCCCATGAGACCATGGTTTTCTCGGCCCCTGGTGGTCCGAGGTCATTCCCGCTGCCCAGATTCATGCGCCAGGGCTTCCTGCAGTGAATTCACTATGGTTTATTGCGCTATCTGTAATAGCACCCGAGATATCACCAGATATATATTGGATTTTTCCCCGACCCTGACAGTCCGGCCCCATGTGTCGGTGGTTTTCTCGGCCCCTGGGGATCCGAGGTCGTTCCCGCTGCACAGATTCATGCGCCAGGGCCCCCTGCAGATAATTCACTTTGGTTTATTGCGCTATCTCTAATAGCATCCCAGATATCACCAGATATATATTGGATTTTTCCCTGACCCTGACAGTCCGCACCCATGAGACTGTGGTTTGCTCGGCCCCTGGCGGTCCGAGGTCGTTCCCGCTGCACAGATTCATGCACCAGGGCCTCCTACAGACAATGCACTTTGATTTATTGCGCTATTTGTAATAGCACCCGAGATATCACCAGATATATATTGGGTTTTTCCCTGACCCTGAGTGTCCGGCCCCATGAGACGGTGGTTGTCTCGGCCCCTGGTGGTCCGAGGTCGTTCCCGCTGCACAGATGCATGCGCCAGGGCCTCTAGCAGATAATTCACTTTGGTTTATTGCGCTATATCTAATAGCATCCCAGATATCACCAGATATATATTGGATTTTTCCCTGACCCTGACAGTCCGGACCCATGAGACTGTGGTTTTCTCGGCCCCTGGCGGTCCGAGGTCGTTCCCGCTGCACAGATTCATGCACCAGGGCCTCCTACAGACAATGCACTTTGATTTATTGCGCTATTTGTAATAGCACCCGAGATATCACCAGATATATATTGGGTTTTTCCCTGACCCTGAGTGTCCGGCCCCATGAGACGGTGGTTTTCTCGGCCCCTGGCGGTCCGAGGTCGTTCCCGCTGCCCAGATTCATGCGCCAGGGCCTCCTACAGACAATGCACTTTGATTTATTGCGCTATCTGTAATAGCACCCGAGATATCACCAGATATATATTGGATTTTTCCCTGACCCTGACAGTCCGGCCCCATGGACGGTGATTTTCTCGGCCCCTGGTGGTCCGAGGTCGATCCCGCTGCACCGATTCATGCGCCAGGGCCCCCTCCAGATAAGTCACTTTAATTTATTGCGCTATCACTAATAGCACCCGAGATATCACCAGATTTAAATTGGATTTTTCCCTGACCCTGACAGTCCGGCCCCATGAGACGGCGATTTTCTCGGCCCCTGGTGGTCCGAGGACATTCCCGCTGCACAGATTCATGCGCTAGGGCCTCCTGCAGACAATGCACTTTGATTTATTGCGCTATCTGTAATAGCACCCGAGATATCACCAGATATATATTGGATTTTTCCCTGACCCTGAGCGGCCGGCCCCATGTTTCGGTGGTTTTCTCGACCCCTGGTTTTCCGAGGTCGACCCCGCTGCACAAATTCAAGCACTAGGGCCTCCTGCAGACAATGGAGTTTGATTTATTGCGCTATCTCTAATAGAACCCGAGATATCACCAGATGTATATTGGATTTTTCCCTGACCCTGAGCGCCCGGCCCCATGTTTCGCTGGTTTTCTCGACCCCTGGTTTTCCGAGGTCGATCCCGCTGCACAGATTCATGCGCCAGGGCCTCCTACAGACAATGCAATATGATTTATTGCGCTATCCCTAATATCACCCGAGATATCACCAGATATATATTGGGTTTTTCCTTGACCCTGACAGTCCGGCCCCATGTGTCGATGGTTTTTTCGGTCCCTCGTGGTCCGAGCTTGATCCCGCTGAACAGATTGATGCGCCAAGGCTTCCTGCAGACAATTCACTTTGGTTTATTGCGCTGTCTGTAATAGCTCCCGAGATATCACCAGATATATAATGGATTTTTCCCTGACCCTGACAGTCCGGCCCCATGAGACGGTGATTTTCTCGGCCCCTGGTGGTCCGAGGTCGATCCCGCTGCACCGATTCATGCGCCAGGGCCCCCTCCAGATAAGTCACTTTAATTTATTGCGCTTTCTCTAATAGCACCCGAGACATCACCAGATATATATAGGATTTTTCCCTGACCCTGAGTGTCCGACCCCATGAGAAGGTAGTTTTCTCGGCCCCTGGTGGTCCGAGGTCGTTCCCGCTTGCCAGATTCATGCGCTAGGGCCTCCTGCAGACAATGCTTTTTGATTTATTGCGCTATCTGTAATAGCACCCGAGATATCACCAGATTTATATTGGATTTTTCCCTGACCCTGAGTGTCCGACCCCATGCGACGATGGTTTTCTCGGCCCCTGGTGGTCCGTGGTCGTTCCCGCTGCACAGAATCATGCGCCAGGGCCTCCTGCAGACAATGCACTTTGATTTATTTCGCTACCTCTAATAGCACCCGAGATATCACCAAATATATATTGGATTTTTCCCTGACCCTGACAGTCCGGCCCCATGTGTCGATGGTTTTCTCGGTCCCTCGTGGTCCGAGGTCGATCCCGCTGAACAGATTCATGCGCCAGGGCCTCCTGCATATAATTCAGTTTGGTTTATTGCGCTATCTCTAATAGCACCCGAGATATCACCAGATATATATTGGATTTTTCCCCGACCCTGAGTGTCCGGCCCTATGAGACGGTGATTTTCTCGGCCCCTGGTGGTCCGAGGTCGATCCCGCTGCACACATTCATGCGCCAGGGACTCCTACAGAAAATGCACTTTGATTTATTGCGCTATCTGTTATAGCACCCGAGATATAACCAGATATATATTGGATTTTCCCCTGACCCTGAGTGTCCGGCCCCATGAGACGGTGGTTTTCTCGGCCCCTGGTGGTCCGAGGTCGTTCCCGCTGCACAGATTCATGCGCCAGGGCCTCTTATAGATAATTCACTTTGGCTTATTGCGCTATCTCTAATAGCACCCGAGATATCACCAGGTATATGTTGGATTTTTCGCTGACCCGTAGTGTCCGGCCCCATGAGACGGGAGTTTTCTCGGCCCCTGGTGGTCCGAGGTCGTTCCCGCTGCACAGATTCAAGCGCCAGGGCCCCCTGCAGATAATTCACTTTGGTTTATTGCGCTATCTCTAATAGCATCCCAGATATCACCAGATATATATTGGATTTTTCCCTGACCCTGACAGTCCGGACCCATGAGACTGTGGTTTTCTCGGCCCCTGGCGGTCCGAGGTCGTTCCCGCTGCACAGATTCATGCACCAGGGCCTCCTACAGACAATGCACTTTGATTTATTGCGCTATTTGTAATAGCACCCGAGATATCACCAGATATATATTGGGTTTTTCCCTGACCCTGAGTGTCCGGCCCCATGAGACGGTGGTTGTCTCGGCCCCTGGTGGTCCGAGGTCGTTCCCGCTGCACAGATGCATGCGCCAGGGCCTCTAGCAGATAATTCACTTTGGTTTATTGCGCTATATCTAATAGCACCCGAGATATCACCAGATATATATTGGATTTTTCCCTGACCCTGAGTGTGCGGCCCCATGAGACCGTGGTTTTCTAGGCCCCTGGTTGTCCGAGGTCGTTGCCGATGCACAGATTCATGCGCCAGGGCCCCCTGCAGACAATGCACTTTGATTTATTGCGCTATCTGTAATAGCACCCGGGATGTCACCAGATTTATATTGGATTTTTCCCTGACCCTGAGTGTCCGACTCCATGAGACGGTGGTTTCCTCGGCCCCTGGTGGTCCGAGGTCGTTCCCGCTGCACAGATTCATGCGCCAGGGCCTCCTGCAGACAATGCACTTTGATTTATTGGGCTATCTGTAATAGCACCCGAGATATCACCATATATATATTGGATTTTCCCCTGACCCTGAGTGTCCGGCCCCATGACACGGTGGTTTTCTCGGCCCCTGGTGGTCCGAGGTCGATCCCGCTGCACAGACTCATGCACCAGGGCCCCCTGCGTATAATTCACTTTGATTTATTGCGCTATCTCTAATAGCAACCGGGATATCAGCAGATATATATTGGATTTTTCCCTGACCCTGACAGTCCGGCCCCATGAGACGGTGATTTTCTGGGCACCTGGTGGTCCGAGGTCGATCCCGCTGCACAGATTCATGCGCCAGGGCCTCCTACAGACAATGCACTTTGATTTATTGCGCTATCTCTAATATCACCCGAGATATCACCAGATATATATTGGGTTTTTCCTTGACCCTGACAGTCCGGCCCCATGTCTCGATGGTTTTCTCGGTCCCTCGTGGTCCGAGGTCGATCCCGCTGAACAGATTCATGCGCCAAGGCTTCCTGCAGACAATTCACTTTGGTTTATTGCGCTGTCTGTAATAGCTCCCGAGATATCACCAGATATATAATGGAATTTTCCCTGACCCTGACAGTCCGGCCCCTTGAGACGGTGATTTTCTCGGCCCCTGGTGGTCCGAGGTCGATCCCGCTGCACACATTCATGCGCCAGGGCCTCCTACAGAAAATGCACTTTGATTTATTGCGCTATCTGTAATAGCACCCGAGATATAACCAGATATATATTGGATTTTCCCCTGACCCTGAGTGTCCGTCCCCATGAGACGGTGGTTTTCTCGGCCCCTGGTGGTCCGAGGTCGTTCCCGCTGCACAGATTCATGCGCCAGGCCCTCCAACAGACAATGCACATTGATTTATTGCGCTATCTGTAATAGCACCCGAGATATAACCAGATATATATTGGATTTTCCCCTGACCCTGAGTGTCCGGCCCCGTGAGACTGTGGTTTTCTCGGCCCCTGGTGGTCCGAGGTCGTTCCCGCTGCACAGATTCATGCGCCAGGGCCTCCTGCAGATAATTCACTTTGGTTTATTGCGCTATCTCTAATAGCACCCGAGATATCTCCAGATATATATTGGATTTTCCCCTGACCCTGAGTGTCCGGCCTCATGAGACGGTGGTTTTGTCGGCCCCTGGTTGTCCGAGCTCGTTCCCGCAGGCCAGATTCATGCGCCAGGGCCTCCCGCAGACAAAGCACTGTGGTGTATTGCGCTATCTCTAATAGCACCCGAGATATCACCAGATATATATTGGGTTTTTCCCTGACCCTGAGTGTCCGGCCCCATGAGACGGTGGTTGTCTCGGCCCCTGGTGGTCCGAGGTCGTTCCCGCTGCACAGATGCATGCGCCAGGGCCTCTAGCAGATAATTCACTTTGGTTTATTGCGCTATATCTAATAGCACCCGAGATATCACCAGATATATATTGGATTTTTCCCTGACCCTGAGTGTGCGGCCCCATGAGACCGTGGTTTTCTAGGCCCCTGGTTGTCCGAGGTCGTTGCCGATGCACAGATTCATGCGCCAGGGCCCCCTGCAGACAATGCACTTTGATTTATTGCGCTATCTGTAATAGCACCCGGGATGTCACCAGATTTATATTGGATTTTTCCCTGACCCTGAGTGTCCGACTCCATGAGACGGTGGTTTCCTCGGCCCCTGGTGGTCCGAGGTCGTTCCCGCTGCACAGATTCATGCGCCAGGGCCTCCTGCAGACAATGCACTTTGATTTATTGGGCTATCTGTAATAGCACCCGAGATATCACCATATATATATTGGATTTTCCCCTGACCCTGAGTGTCCGGCCCCATGACACGGTGGTTTTCTCGGCCCCTGGTGGTCCGAGGTCGATCCCGCTGCACAGACTCATGCACCAGGGCCCCCTGCGTATAATTCACTTTGATTTATTGCGCTATCTCTAATAGCAACCGGGATATCAGCAGATATATATTGGATTTTTCCCTGACCCTGACAGTCCGGCCCCATGAGACGGTGATTTTCTGGGCACCAGGTGGTCCGAGGTCGATCCCGCTGCACAGATTCATGCGCCAGGGCCTCCTACAGACAATGCACTTTGATTTATTGCGCTATCTCTAATATCACCCGAGATATCACCAGATATATATTGGGTTTTTCCTTGACCCTGACAGTCCGGCCCCATGTCTCGATGGTTTTCTCGGTCCCTCGTGGTCCGAGGTCGATCCCGCTGAACAGATTCATGCGCCAAGGCTTCCTGCAGACAATTCACTTTCGTTTATTGCGCTGTCTGTAATAGCTCCCGAGATATCACCAGATATATAATGGAATTTTCCCTGACCCTGACAGTCCGGCCCCTTGAGACGGTGATTTTCTCGGCCCCTGGTGGTCCGAGGTCGATCCCGCTGCACACATTCATGCGCCAGGGCCTCCTACAGAAAATGCACTTTGATTTATTGCGCTATCTGTAATAGCACCCGAGATATAACCAGATATATATTGGATTTTCCCCTGACCCTGAGTGTCCGGCCCCATGAGACGGTGGTTTTCTCGGCCCCTGGTGGTCCGAGGTCGTTCCCGCTGCACAGATTCATGCGCCAGGCCCTCCAACAGACAATGCACATTGATTTATTGCGCTATCTGTAATAGCACCCGAGATATAACCAGATATATATTGGATTTTCCCCTGACCCTGAGTGTCCGGCCCCGTGAGACTGTGGTTTTCTCGGCCCCTGGTGGTCCGAGGTCGTTCCCGCTGCACAGATTCATGCGCCAGGGCCTCCTGCAGATAATTCACTTTGGTTTATTGCGCTATCTCTAATAGCACCCGAGATATCTCCAGATATATATTGGATTTTCCCCTGACCCTGAGTGTCCGGCCCCATGAGACGGTGGTTTTGTCGGCCCCTGGTTGTCCGAGGTCGTTCCCGCAGGCCAGATTCATGCGCCAGGGCCTCCCGCAGACAAAGCACTGTGGTGTATTGCGCTATCTCTAATAGCACCCG
This sequence comes from Nomia melanderi, assembly GCF_051020985.1. Classification (NCBI taxonomy): domain Eukaryota; kingdom Metazoa; phylum Arthropoda; class Insecta; order Hymenoptera; family Halictidae; genus Nomia; species Nomia melanderi. Next base: position 124,332 of record NW_027475203.1, read on the forward strand.
AGATATCACCAGATATATATTGGATTTTTCGCCGACCCTGAGTGTCCGGCCCCATGAGACGGTGGTTTTCTCGGCTCCTGGTGGTCCGAGGTCGTTCCCGCTGCACAGATTCATGCGCCATGGCATCCTACAGACAATGCACTTTGATTTATTGCGCTATCTGTAATAGCACCCGAAATATCACCAGATATATACTGGTTTTTTCACTGACCCTGAGTGTCCGGCCCCATGAGACGGTGGTTTTCTGGGACCCTGGTGGCCCGAGGTCGTTGCCGCAGCTCAGATTCATGCGCCAGGGCCTCCCGCAGACAATGCACTTTGATTTATTGCGCTATCTGTAATAGCACCCGAGATATCACCAGATATATATTGGATTTTTCCCTGACCCTGACAGTCCGGCCCCATGAGACGGTGATTTTCTCGGCCCCTGGTGGTCCGAGGTCCTTGCCGCTGCACAGATTCATGCGACAGGGCCTCCGCAGACAAAACACTTTGGTTCATTGCGCTATCTCTAATAGCACCCGAGATATCATCAGATACATCCTGGGTTTTTACATGACCTTGGGAGTGCAGCCCCATGTGTCGGTGGTTTTCTCGGCCCCTGTTGGTCCGAGATCGTTTCCGCTGCACAGATTCATGCGCCAGGGCCTCCTGCAGATAATTCACTTTGGTTTATTGCGCTATCTGTAATAGCAGCCGAGATATCACCAGATATATAGTGGATTTTTCCCTGACCCTGAGTGTCCGGCCCCATGAAACGGTGGTTGTCTCGGCCCCTGGTGGTCCGAGGTCGTTCCCGCTGCACAGATTCATGCGCCAGGGCCTCCCGCAGACAAAGTACTTTGAATTATCGCGCTATATCTAATAGCACCCGAGATATCACCAGATATATATTGGATTTTTCCCTGACCCTGACATTCCGGCCCAATGAGACGGTGGTTTTCTCGGCCCCTGGTGGTCCGAGGTCGTTCCCGCTGCACAGATGCATGCGCCAGGGCCTCCTACAGATAATACACTTTGATTTATTGCGCTATCTCTAATAGCACCCAAGATATCACCAGATATATGCTGGATTTTTACATGACCCTGAGTGTCCGGCCCCATGTGTCGGTGGTTTTCTCGGCCCCTGGTGGTCCGAGGTCGTTGCCGCAGCACAGATTCATGCGACAGGGCCTCCGCAGACAAAACACTTTGGTTTATTGCGCTATCTGTAATAGCACCCGAGATATCACCAGATTTATGCTGGATTTTTACGTGACCTTGGGTGACGGATTCCGAATATCTGTAATTTTCTCGGCCCCTGGTGGTCCGAGGTCGTTCCTGCTGCACAGATTCATTCGAGAGTGCCTCCTACAGACCATGCACTTTGATTTATTGCGCTATCTCTAATAGCACCCGAGATATCATCAGATACATCCTGGGTTTTTACATGACCTTGGGAGTGCGGCCCCACGTGTCGGTGGTTTTCTCGGCCCCTGTTGGTCCGAGATCGTTCCCGCTGCACACATTCATGCGCCAGGGCCTCCTGCAGATAATTCACTTTGGTTTATTGCGCTATCTGTAATAGCAGCCGAGATATCACCAGATATATAGTGGATTTTTCCCGGACCCTGAGTGTCCGGCCCCATGAGACGGTGGTTTTCTCGGCCCCTGTTGGTCCGAGATCGTTCCCGCTGCACAGATTCATGCGCCAGGGCCTCCCGCAGAAAAAGCACTGTGGTTTATTGCGCTATCTCTAATAGCACCCGAGATATCACCAGATATATATTGGATTTTCCCCTGAACCTGAGGGTCCGGCCCCATGAGACTGTGGTTTTCTCGGCCACTGGTGGTCCGAGGTCGTTCCCCCTGCACAGATTCATGCGCCAGGGCCTCCTACAGACAATGCCCTTTGATTTATTGCGCTATCTGTAATAGCACCCGAGATATCACCAGATATATATAGAATTTTTGCCTGACCCTGAGTGTCCGGCCCCATGAGACGGTGGTTTTCTCGGCCCCTGGAGGTCCGAGGTCGTTCCCGCTGCACAGATTCATGCGCCAGGGCCTCCTACAGACAATGCCCTTTGGTTTATTGCGCTATCTCTAATAGCACCTGAGATATCACCACATATATATTGGATTTTTCCCTGACCCTGAGTGTCCGACCCCATGAGACGGTGGATTTCTCGGTCCCTGGTTGTCCGAGGTCGTTCCCGCTGCACAGATTCATGCGCCAGGGCCTCCTGCAGACAATGCACTTTGATTTATTTCGCTATCTCTAATAGCACCCGAGATATCACCAGATATATATTGGATTTTTCCCTGACCCTGACAGTCCGGCCCCATGAGACGGTGATTTTCTCGGCCCCTGGAGGTCCGACGTCGATCCCGCTGCACAAATTCATGCGCCAGGGTCTCCTACAGACAATGCACTTTGATTTATTGCGCTATCTCTAATAGCAGCCGAGATATCACCACATATATATTGGATTTTTCCCTGACCCAGACAGTCCGACCCCATGTGTCGATGGTTTTCTCGGTCCCTAGTGGTCCGAGGTCGATCCCGCTGAACAGATTCATGCGCCTGAGCTTCCTGCAGACAATTCACTTTGATTTATTGCGCTATCTGTTATAGCTCCCGAGATATCACCAGATATATATTGGATTTTCCCCTGACCCTGAGTGTCCGGCCCCGTGAGACTGTGGTTTTCTCGGCCCCTGGTGGTCCGAGGTCGTTCCCGCTGCACAGATTCATGCGCCAGGGCCTCCTGCAGATAATTCACTTTGGTTTATTGCGCTATCTCTAATAGCACCCGAGATATCACCAGATATATATTGGATTTTCCCCTGACCCTGAGTGTCCGGCCCCATGAGACGGTGGTTTTGTCGGCCCCTGGTTGTCCGAGGTCGTTCCCTTAGGCCAGATTCATGCGCCAGGGCCTCCCGCAGACAAAGCACTGTGGTGTATTGCGCTATCTCTAATAGCACCCGAGATATCTCCAGATATATATTGGATTTTTCGCCGACCCTGAGTGTCCGGCCCCATGAGACGGTGGTTTTCTCGGCTCCTGGTGGTCCGAGGTCGTTCCCGCTGCACAGATTCATGCGCCATGGCCTCCTACAGACAATGCACTTTGATTTATTGCGCTATCTGTAATAGCACCCGAAATATCACCAGATATATACTGGTTTTTTCACTGACCCTGAGTGTCCGGCCCCATGAGACGGTGGTTTTCTCGGCCCCTGGTGGTCCGAGGTCGTTCCCGCTGCCCAGATTCATGCGCCAGGGCCACCTGCACATAATTCAATTTGGTTTATTGCGTTATCTCTAATAGCACCCGAGATATCACCAGATATATAATGGATTTTCCCCTGACCCAGAGTGTCCGGCCCCATGAGACGGTGGTTTTCTCGGCCCCTGGTGGTCCGAGGTCGTTCCCGCTGCACAGATTCATGCGCCAGGGCCTCCCGCAGACAAAGCACTTTGATTTATCGCGCTATATCTAATAGCACCCGAGATATCACCAGATATATATTGGATTTTTCCCTGACCCTGACAGTCCGGACCCATGAGACTGTGGTTTTCTCGGCCCCTGGTGGTCCGAGGTCGTTCCCGCTGCCCAAATTCATGCGCCAGGGCCTCCTGCAGATGATTCACTTTGGTTTATTGCGCTATCTCTAATAGCACCCGAGATATCACCAGATATATATTGGATTTTCCCCTGACCCAGAGTGTCCGGCCCCATGTGTCGGTGGTTTTCTCGGCCCCTGGTGGTCCGAGGTCGTTGCCGCAGCACAGATTCATGCGCCAGGGCCTCCCGCAGACAATGCACTTTGATTTATTGCGCTATCTCTAATAGCACCCGAGATATCACCAGATATATATTTGATTTTTCCCCGACCCTGAGTGTCCGGCCCCATGAGACGGTGGTTTTCTCGGCCCCTGGTGGTCCGAGGTCGTTCCTCCTGCACAGATTCATTCGCCAGTGCCTCCTTCAGACAATGCACTTTGATTTATTGCGCTATCTCTAATAGCACCCGAGATATCACCAGATATATATTTGATTTTTCCCCGACCCTGAGTGTCCGGCCCCATGAGACGGTGGTTTTCTCGGACCCTGGTGGCCCGAGGCCGTTGCCGCAGCTCAGATTCATGCGCCAGGGCCTCCCACAGACAATGCACTTTGATTTATTGCGCTATCTGTAATAGCACCCGAGATATCACCAGATATATATTGGATTTTTCCCTGACCCTGACAGTCCGGCCCCATGAGACGGTGATTTTCTCGGCCCCTGGTGGTCCGAGGTCCTTGCCGCTGCACAGATTCATGCGACAGGGCCTCTGCAGACAAAACACTTTGGTTCATTGCGCTATCTCTAATAGCACCCGAGATATCATCAGATACATCCTGGGTTTTTACATGACCTTGGGAGTGCAGCCCCATGTGTCGGTGGTTTTCTCGGCCCCTGTTGGTCCGAGATCGTTTCCGCTGCACAGATTCATGCGCCAGGGCCTCCTGCAGATAATTCACTTTGGTTTATTGCGCTATCTGTAATGGCAGCCGAGATATCACCAGATATATAGTGGATTTTTCCCTGACCCTGAGTGTCCGGCCCCATGAAACGGTGGTTTTCTCGGCCCCTGTTAGTCCGAGATCGTTCCCGCTGCACAGATTCATGCGCCAGGGCCTCCTGCAGATAATTCACTTTGGTTTATTGCGCTATCTCTAATGGCACCCGAGATATCACCAGATATAAATTGGATTTTTCGCCGACCCTGAGTGTCCGGCCCCATGAGACGGTGGTTTTCTCGGCCCCTGGTGGTCCGAGGTCGTTCCCGCTGCACAGATTCATGCGCCAGGGCCTCCCGCAGACAAAGCACTTTGATTTATCGCGCTATATCTAATAGCACCCGAGATATCACCAGATATATATTGGATTTTTCCCTGACCCTGACAGTCCGGCCCCATGAGACGGTGATTTTCTCGGCCCCTGGTGGTCCGAGGTCGTTGCCGCAGCACAGATTCATGCGCCAGGGCCTCCCGCAGACAATGCACTTTGATTTATTGCGCCATCTGTAATAGCACCCGAGATATCACCAGATATATATTGGATTTTTCCCTGACCCTGACAGTCCGGCCCCATGAGACTGTGATTTTCTCGGCCCCTGGTTGTCCGAGGTCCTTGCCGCTGCACAGATTCATGCGACAGGGCCTCCGCAGACAAAACACTTTGGTTCATTGCGCTATCTCTAATAGCACCCGAGATATCATCAGATACATCCTGGGTTTTTACATGACCTTGGGAGTGCAGCCCCATGTGTCGGTGGTTTTCTCGGCCCCTGTTGGTCCGAGATCGTTTGCGCTGCACAGATTCATGCGCCAGGGCCTCCTGCAGATAATTCACTTTGGTTTATTGCGCTATCTGTAATAGCAGCCGAGATATCACCAGATATATAGTGGATTTTTCCCTGACCCTGAGTGTCCGGCCCCATGAAACGGTGGTTTTCTCGGCCCCTGTTAGTCCGAGATCGTTCCCGCTGCACAGATTCATGCGCCAGGGCCTCCTGCAGATAATTCACTTTGGTTTATTGCGCTATCTCTAATAGCACCCGAGATATCACCAGATATATATTGGATTTTTCGCCGACCCTGAGTGTCCGGCCCCATGAGACGGTGGTTTTCTCGGCCCCTGGTGGTCCGAGGTCGTTCCCGCTGCACGGATTCATGCGCCAGGGCCTCCCGCAGACAAAGCACTTTGATTTATGGCGCTATATCTAATAGCACCCGAGATATCACCAGATATATATTGGATTTTTCCCTGACCCTGACAGTCCGGCCCCATGAGACGGTGATTTTCTCGGCCCCTGGTGGTCCGAGGTCGTTGCCGCAGCACAGATTCATGCGCCAGGACCTCCCGCAGACAATGCACTTTGATTTATTGCGCTATCTGTAATAGCACCCGAGATATCACCAGATATATATTGGATTTTTCCCTGACCCTGACAGTCCGGCCCCATGAGACTGTGATTTTCTCGGCCCCTGGTTGTCCGAGGTCCTTGCCGCTGCACAGATTCATGCGACAGGGCCTCCGCAGACAAAACACTTTGGTTTATTGCGCTATCTGTAATAGCACCCGAGATATCACCAGATTTATGCTGGATTTTTACGTGACCTTGGGTGACGGATTCCGAATATCTGTAATTTTCTCGGCCCCTGGTGGTCCGAGGTCGTTCCTGCTGCACAGATTCATTCGAGAGTGCCTCCTACAGACAATGCACTTTGATTTATTGCGCTATCTCTAATAGCACCCGAGATATCATCAGATACATCCTGGGTTTTTACATGACCTTGGGAGTGCGGCCCCATGTGTCGGTGGTTTTCTCGGCCCCTGTTGGTCCGAGATCGTTCCCGCTGCACACATTCATGCGCCAGGGCCTCCTGCAGATAATTCACTTTGGTTTATTGCACTATCTGTAATAGCAGCCGAGATATCACCAGATATATATTGGATTTTCCCCTGAACCTGAGGGTCCGGCCCCATGAGACGGTGGTTTTCTCGGCCCCTGGTGGTCCGAGGTCGTTCCCGCTGCACAGATTCATGCGCCAGGGCCTCCCGCAGAAAAAGCACTGTGGTTTATTGCGCTATCTCTAATAGCACCCGAGATATCACCAGATATATATTGGATTTTTCGCCGACCCTGATTGTCCGGCCCCATGAGACGGTGGTTTTCTCGGCCCCTGGTGGTCCGAGGTCGTTTCCGCTGCACAGATTAATGCGCCAGGGCCTCCTGCAGATAATTCACTTTGGTTTATTGCGCTATCTCTAACAGCACCCGAGATATCACCAGATATATATTGGATTTTCCCCTGAACCTGAGGGTCCGGCCCCATGAGACGGTGGTTTTCTCGGCCCCTGGTGGTCCGAGGTAGATACCGCTGCACAGATTCATGCGCCAGGGCATCCTACAGACAATGCAATCTGATTTATTGCGCTGTCTCTAATAGCACACGAGATATCATCAGATACATCCTGGATTATTACATGACCTTGTGTGTCCGGCACCATGTGTCGGTGGTTTTCTCGGCCCCTGGTGGTCCGAGGTCGTTCCCGCTGCACAGATTCATGCGCCAGGGCCCCTTGCAGATAAGTCACTTTGGTTTAGTGCGCTATCTGTAAGAGCACCCGAGATATCACCAGATATATATTGGATTTTTCCCCGACCCTGAGTGTCCGGCCCCATGAGACGGTGGTTTTCTCGGCCGCTGGTGGTCCGAGGTCGTTCCCGCTGCACAGATGCATGCGCCAGGGCCTCCTGCAGATAACTCACTTTGATTTATCGCGCTATCTCTAATAGCACCCGAGATATCACCAGATATGTAATGGATTTTTCCCAGACCCTGAGTGTCCGACCCCATAAGACGGTGGTTTTCTCGGCCCCTGGTGATCCGATGTCGTTCCCGCTGCACAGATTCATGCGCCAGGGCCTCCTGTAGACAATGCACTTTGATTTTTTGCGCTATCTGTAATAGCAACCGAGATATCAGCAGATTTATATTGGATTTTTCCCTGACCCCTAGTGTCCGACCCCATGCGACGGTGGTTTTCTCGGCCCCTGGCGGTCCGAGGTCGTTCCCGCTGCACAGATTCATGCGGCAGGGCCTCCTGCAGACAATGCACTTTGATTTATTGCGCCATCTCTAATAGCACCCGAGATATCACCAGATTTATATTGGATTTTTCCCTGACCCTGAGTGTCCGACCTCATGAGACGGTGGTTTTCTCGCCCCCTGGTGGTCCGAGGTCGATCCCGCTGCACAGATTCATGCCCCAGGGCCTCCTGCAGACAATGCACTTTGGTTTATTGCGCTACCTCTAATAGCACCCGAGATATCACCATATATATATTGGATTTTACCCTGACCCTGAGTGTCCGGCCCCATGAGACGGTGGTTTTCTCGGCCCCTGGTGGTCCGAGGTCGTTCCCGCTGCACAGATTCATGCGCCAGGGCCTCCTCCAGACAATGCACTTTGATTTATTGCGCCATCTCTAATATCACCCGAGATATCACCAGATATATATCGGATTTTTCCTTGACCCTGACAGCCCGGCCCCATGAGACGGTGGTTTTCTGGGCCCCTGGTTGTCCGAGGTCGTTCCCGCTGCACAGATTCATGCGCTAGGGCCTCCTACAGTCAAGGTACTTTGATTTATTGCGCTATCTGTAATAGCACCCGAGATATCACCAGATATATGCTGGATTTTAACATGACCTTGGGTGACGGATTCCAAATATCTGTAATTTCCTCGGCGCCTGGTGGTCCGAGGTCATTCCTGCTGCACAGATTCATTCGCCAGTGCCTCCTACAGACAATGCACTTTGATTTATTGCGCTATCTCTAATAGCACCCGAGATATCACCATATATATATTGGATTTTCCCATGTCCCTGAGTGTGCAGTCCCATGCGACGGTGGTTTTCTCGCCCCCTGGTGGTCCGAGGTCATTCTCGCTGCACAGATTCATGCGTCAGGGCCTCCTACAGGCAATGCACTTTGATTTATTGCGCTGTATCTAATAGTACCCGAGATATCACCATATACATATTGGATTTTCCCCTGACCCTGAGTGTCGGGCCCCATGAGACGGTGGTTTTCTCGGCCCCTGGTGGTCCGAGGTCGTTCCAGCTGCACAGATTCATGCGCTAGGGCCCCCTACAGACAATGCACTATGATTTATTGCGCTATCTGTAATAGCACCCGAGATATCACCATATACATATTGGATTTTTCCTTGACCCTGCCAGTCCGGCCCCATGAGGCGGTGGTTTTCTGGGCCCCTGGTTGTCCAAGGTCGTTCCCGCTGCACAGATTCATGTGTCAGGGCCTCCTACAGGCAATGCACTTTGATTTATTGCGCTGTATCTAATAGTACCCGAGATATCACCAGATATATATCGGATTCTTCCCTGACCCTGACAGTCCGGCCCCATGAGACGCTGATTTTATCGGCCCCTGGTGGTCCGAGGTCGTTCCCGCTGTACAGATTCATGCGCCAGGGCCTCCTATAGATAATTCACTTTGGTTTATTGCCCTATCTCTAATAGCACCCGAGATATCACCAGATATATATTAGATTTTTCCCAGACCCTGACAGTCCGGCCCCATGTGTCGGTGGTTTTCTCGACCCCTGGTGGTCCGAGGTCGTCCCGCTGCACAGATTCATGCGCCAGGGTCCCCTGCAGATAATTTACTTTGATTTGTTGAGCTATCCCTAATAGCACCCGAGATATAACCAGATTTATATTGGATTTTTCCCTGACCCTGAGTGTCCGACCTCATGAGACGGTGGTTTTCTCGCCCCCTGGTGGTCCGAGGTCGATCCCGCTGCACAGATTCATGCCCCAGGGCCTCCTGCAGACAATGCACTTTGGTTTATTGCGCTACCTCTAATAGCACCCGAGATATCACCAGATGTATATTGGATTTTTCCCTGACCCCGAGTGTCCGGCCCCATGAGACGGTGGTTTTCTCGGCCCCTGGTGGTCCGAGGTCGTTCCCGCTGCACAGATTCATGCGCCAGGGCCTCCTACAGACAATGCACTTAGATTTATTGCGCTATCTCTAATAGCACTCGAGATATCACCAGATATATATTGGATTTTGCCCTGACCCTGAGTGTCCGGCCCCATGAGACGGTGGTTTTCTCGTCCCCTGGTGGTCCGAGATCGTTCCCGCTGCACAGATTCATGCGCCAGTGCCTCCTACAGACAATGCACTTTGATTTATTGCGCTATCTGTAATAGCAGCCGAGATATCACCAGATATATATTAGATATTTCCCTCTCCCTGTGTGTCCGGCCCCATGAGACGGTGGTTTTCTCGGCCCCTGGTGGTCCTAGGTCGTTCCCGCTGCACAGATTCAGGCGCCAGGGCCTCCTGCAGATAAGTCACTTTCGATTATTGCGCTATCTCTAATAGCACCCGAGATATCACCAGATATATATTGGATTTTTCCCTGACCCTGAGTGTCCGGCCCCATGAGACTGCGGTTTTCTCGGCCCCTGGTGGTCCGGGGTCGTTGCCGTTGCACCGATTCATGCGGCAGGGCCTCCTACAGACAATGCACTTTGATTTATTGCGCTATCTGTAATAGCACGCGAGATATCACCAGATATATATTGGATTTTCACCTGACCCTGAGTGGCCGGCCCCATGAGACGGTGGTCTTCTCGGCCCCTGGTGGTCCGAGGTCGTTCCCGCTGCCCAGATTCATGCGCCAGGGCCTCCTGCAGATAATTCCCTTTGGCTTATTGCGCTATCTCTAATAGCACCCGAGATATCACCAGATATATATTGGATTTTCCACTGACCCTGAGTGGCCGGCCCCATGAGACGGTGGTCTTCTCGGCCCCTGGTGGTCCGAGGTCGTTCCCGCTGCCCAGATTCATGCGCCACGGCCTCCTACAGACAATGCACTTTGATTTATTGCGCTATCTGTAATAGCAGCCGAGATATCACCAGATATATATTGGATTTTTCACTGACCCTGAGTGTCCGGCCCCATGAGACTGTGGTTTTCTCGGCCCCTGGTGGTCCGAGGTCGTTCCCCTTGCACAGATTCATGCGCCAGGGCCTCCTGCAGACAATGCACTATGATTTATTGCGCTATCTTTAATAGCACCCGAGATATCACCAGATATATATTGGATTTTCCCCTGACCCAGAGTGTCCGGCCCCATGAGACTGTGGTTTCCTCGGCCCCTGGTGGTCCGAGGTCGTTCCCGCTGCACAGATTCATGCGCCAGGGCCTCCTACAGACAATGCACTATGATTTATTGCGCTATCTTTAATAGCACCCGAGATATCACCAGATATATATTGGATTTTCCCCTGACCCAGAGTGTCCGGCCCCGTGAGACTGTGGTTTCCTCGGCCCCTGGTGGTCCGAGGTCGTTCCCGCTGCACAGATTCATGCGCCAGGGCCTCCTACAGACAATGCACTTTGATTTATTGCGCTATCAGTAATAGCACCCGAGATATCACCACATATATATTGGATATTTCCCTGACCCAGAGTGTCCGGCCCCATGAGACGGTGGTTTTCTCGGCCCCTGGTGGTCCGAGGTCGTTCCCGCTGCACAGATTCAGGCGCCAGGGCCTCCTGCAGATAACTCACTTTGGTTTATTGCGCTATGTCTAATAGCACCCGAGATATCACGAGATATATATTGGATTTTTCCCTGACCCTGATTGTCCGGCACCATGAGACGGTGGTTTTCTCGGCCCCTGGTAGTCCGAGGTCGTTCCCGCTGCACAGATTCATGCGCCACGGCCTCCTGCAGATAATTCACTTTCGTGTATTGCGCTATCTGTAATAGTACCCGAGATATCACCAGATATATATTGGATTTTTCCCTTACCCTGAGTGTCCGGCCCCATGAGACGGTGGTTTTCTCGGCCCCTGGTGGACCGAGGTCGTTCCCGTTGCACAGATGCATGCGCCAGGGCCTCCTGCAGATAATTCCCTTTGGCTTATTGCGCTATCTCTAATAGCACCCGAGATATCACCAGACATATATTGGATTTTCCCCTGACGCTGAGTGGCCGGCCCCATGAGACGGTGGTCTTCTCGGCCCCTGGTGGTCCGAGGTTGTTCCCGCTGCACACATTCATGCGCCAGGGCCTCCTGCAGATAATTCACTTTGGTTTATTGCGCTATCTCTAATAGCACCCGAGATATCACCAGATATATATTGGATTTTCCCCTGACGCTGAGTGGCCGGCCCCATGAGACTGTGGTTTTCTCGGCCCCTGGTGGTCCGAGGTTGTTCCCGCTGCACAGATTCATGCGCCAGGGCCTCCTACAGACAATGCACTTTGATTTATTGCTCTATCTGTAATAGCACCCGAGATATCACCAGATATATATTGGATTTTCCCCTAACCCTGTGTGTCCGGCCCCATGAGACGGTGGTTTTCTCGGCCCCTGGTGGTCCGAGGTCGTTCCCGTTGCACAGATTCATGCGCCAGGGCCTCCGGCAGATAATTCACTTTCGTTTATTGCGCTATCTCTAATAGCACCCGAGATATCAGCAGATCTATATTGGATTTTCCCCCGACCCTGAGTGTCCGGCCCCATGAGACGGTGGTTTTCTCGGCCCCTGGTGGTCCGAGGTCGTTCCAGCTGCACAGATTCATGCGCTAGGGCCTCCTACAGACAATGCACTATGATTTATTGCGCTATCTTTAATAGCACCCGAGATATCACCAGATATATATTGGATTTTCCCCTGACCCTGAGTGTCCGGCTCCATGAGACGGTGGTTTTCTCGACCCCTGGTGGTCCGAGGTCGTTCCCGCTGCACAGATTCATGCGACAGGACCCCCTGCAGATAATTCACTTTGGTTTAGTGCGCTATCTGTAAGAGCACCCGAGATGTCACCAGATATATGCTGGATTTTTACATGACCTTGGGTGACGGATTTCGAATATCTGTAATTTTCTCGGCGCCTGGAGGTCCGAGGTCGTTCCTGCTGCTCAGATTAATACGCCAGGCCCACCTGCAGATAATTCACTTTGGTTTATTGCGCTATCTCTAATAGCACCCGAGATATCACCAGATATATATTGGATTTTTCCATGACCCTGACAGTCCGGCTCCATGAGACGGAGATTTTCTCGGCCCCTGGTGGTCCGAGGTCGATCCCGCTGCACAGATTCATGCGCCAGGGCCTCCCATAGATAATTCACTTTGGTTTATTGCGCTATCTCTAATAGCACCCGAGATATCACCATATATATGCTGGATTTATACATGACCTTGGGTGACGGATTCCGAATTTCTGTAATTTTCTCGGCCCCTGGTTGGTCCGAGGTCGTTCCCGCTGCACAGATTCATGCGCCAGGGCCTCCTACAGACAATGCACTTTGATTTATTGCGCTATCTCTAATAGCACCCGAGATGTCACCAGATATATATTGGATTTTTCCCTGACCCTGACAGTCCGGCCGCATGAGACGGAGATTTTCTCGGCCCATGCTGGTCCGAGGTCGATCTCGCTGCACAGATTCATGCGCCAGGGCCTCCTACAGACAATGCACTTTGATTCATTGCGCTATCTCTAATAGCACCAGAGATATCACCATATACATAAGGGATTTTCCCCTGAACCTGAGTGTCCGGCCCCATGAGACGGTGGTTTTCTCGGCCCCTGGTGGTCCGAGGTCGTTCCCGCTGCACAGATTCAGGCGCCAGGGCCTCCTGCAGATAACTCACTTTGGCTTATTGCGCTATCTCTAATAGCACCCGAGATATCACCAGACATATATTGGATTTTCCCCTGACGCTGAGTGGCCGGCCCCATGAGACGGTGGTCTTCTCGGCCCCTGGTGGTCCGAGGTCGTTCCCGCTGCCCAGATTCATGCGCCACGGCCTCCTACTGACAATGCACTTTGATTTATTGCGCTATCTGTAATAGCACCCGAGATATCACCAGATATATATTGGATTTTTCCCTGACCCTGAGTGTCCGGCCCCATGAGACGGTCGTTGTGTCGGCCCCTGGAGGTCCGAGGACGTTCCCGCTGCACAGATTCATGCGCCAGGGCCTCCTACAGGTAATGCACTTTGATTTATTGCGCTATCTGTAATACCACCCGAGATATCACCAGATATATATTGGATTTTTCCCTGACCCTGAGTGTCCGGCCCCATGAGACGGTGGTTGTCTCGGCCCTGGTGGTCTGAGGTCGTTCCCGCTGCTCAGATTCATGCGCCAGGGCCTCCTACAGACAATGCACTTTGATTTATTGCGCTATCTGTAATAGCACCCGAGATATCACCACATATATATTGGATTTTTCCCTGACCCAGAGTGTCCGGCCCCATGAGACGGTGGTTTTCTCGGCCCCTGGTGGTCCGAGGTCGTTCCCGCTGCACAGATTCAGGCGCCAGGGCCTCCTGCAGATAACTCACTTTGGTTTATTGCGCTATCTGTAATAGCACCCGAGATATCACCACATATATATTGGATTTTTCCCTGACCCAGAGTGTCCGGCCCCATGAGACGGTGGTTTTCTCGGCCCCTGGTGGACCGAGGTCGTTCCCGCTGCACAGATTCAGGCGCCAGGGCCTCCTGCAGATAACTCACTTTGGTTTATTGCGCTATCTCTAATAGCACCCGAGATATCACCAGATATATATTGGATTTTTCCCTGACCCTGAGTGTCCGGCCCCATGAGACGCTGGTTTTCTCGGCCCCTGGTGGTCCGAGGTCGTTCCCGCTGCACAGATTCAGGCGCCAGGGCCTCCTGCAGATAACTCACTTTGGTTTATTGCGCTATCTCTAATAGCACCCGAGATATCACCAGATATATATTGGATTTTTCCCTGACCCTGAGTGTCCGGCCCCATGAGACGGTGGTTTTCTCGGCCCCTGGTGGTCCGAGGTCGTTCCCGCTTCACAGATTCATGCGCCACGGCCTCCTGCAGATAATTAACTTTCGATTATTGCGCTATCTCTAATAGCACCCGAGATATCAGCAGATCTATATTGGATTTTCCCCTGACCCTGAGTGTCCGGCCCCATGAGACGGTGGTTTTCTCGGCCCCTGGTGGTCCGAGGTCGTTCCAGCTGCACAGATTCATGCGCTAGGGCCTCCTACAGACAATGCACTATGATTTATTGCGCTATCTTTAATAGCACCCGAGATATCACCAGATATATATTGGATTTTCCCCTGACCCTGAGTGTCCGGCTCCATGAGACGGTGGTTTTCTCGGCCCCTGGTGGTCCGAGGTCGTTCCCGCTGCACAGATTCATGCGACAGGACCCCCTGCAGATAATTCACTTTGGTTTAGTGCGCTATCTGTAAGAGCACCCGAGATGTCACCAGATATATGCTGGATGTTTACATGACCTTGGGTGACGGATTTCGAATATCTGTAATTTTCTCGGCGCCTGGTGGTCCGAGGTCGTTCCTGCTGCTCAGATTAATACGCCAGGCCCACCTGCAGATAATTCACTTTGGTTTATTGCGCTATCTCTAATAGCACCCGAGATATCACCAGATATATATTGGATTTTTCCATGACCCTGACAGTCCGGCCCCATGAGACGGAGATTTTCTCGGCCCCTGGTGGTCCGAGGTCGATCCCGCTGCACAGATTCATGCGCCAGGGCCTCCCATAGATAATTCACTTTGGTTTATTGCGCTATCTCTAATAGCACCCGAGATATCACCATATATATGCTGGATTTATACATGACCTTGGGTGACGGATTCCGAATTTCTGTAATCTTCTCGGCCCCTGGTTGGTCCGAGGTCGTTCCCGCTGCACAGATTCATGCGCCAGGGCCTCCTACAGACAATGCACTTTGATTTATTGCGCTATCTCTAATAGCACCCGAGATGTCACCAGATATATATTGGATTTTTCCCTGACCCTGACAGTCCGGCCGCATGAGACGGAGATTTTCTCGGCCCATGCTGGTCCGAGGTCGATCCCGCTGCACAGATTCATGCGCCAGGGCCTCCTACAGACAATGCACTTTGATTCATTGCGCTATCTCTAATAGCACCCGAGATATCACCATATACATATTGGATTTTCCCCTGACCCTGAGTGTCCGGCCCCATGAGACGGTGGTTTTCTAGGCCCCTGGTGGTCCGAGGTCGTCCCCGCTGCACAGATTCATGCGCCAGGGCCTCCTGCAGATAATTCACTTTGGTTTGTTGCCTTATCTCTAATAGCACCCGAGATATCACCATATACATATTGGATTTTCCCCTGACCCTGAGTGTCGGGCCCCATGAGACGGTGGTTTTCTCGGCCCCTGGTGGTCCGAGGTCGTTCCAGCTGCACAGATTCATGCGCTAGGGCCCCCTACAGACAATGCACTATGATTTATTGCGCTATCTGTAATAGCACCCGAGATATCACCATATACATATTGGATTTTCCCCTGACCCTGAGTGTCCGGCCCCATGAGACGGTGGTTTTCTAGGCCCCTGGTGGTCCGAGGTCGTCCCCGCTGCACAGATTCATGCGCCAGGGCCTCCTGCAGATAATTCACTTTGGTTTATTGCGCTATCTCTAATAGCACCCGAGATGTCACCATATACATATTGGATTTTCCCCTGACCCTGAGTGTCCGACCCCATGAGACGGTGGTTTTCTCGGTCCCTGGTGGTCCGAGGTAGTTCCTGCTGCACAGATTCATACGCCAGTGCCTCGTACAGACAATGCACTTTGATTTATTGCGCTATCTGTAATAGCACCCGAGATATCACCACATATATATTGGATTTTTCCCTGACCCAGAGTCTCCGGCCCCATGAGACGGTGGTTTTCTCGGCCCCTGGTGGTCCGAGGTCTTTCCCGCTGCACAGATTCAGGCGCCAGGGCCTCCTGCAGATAACTCAATTTGGTTTATTGCGCTATCTCTAATAGCACCCGAGATATCACCAGATATATATTGGATTTTTCCCTGACCCTGAGTGTCCGGCCCCATGAGACGGTGGTTTTCTCGGCCCCTGGTGGTCCGAGGTCGTTCCCGCTGCACAGATTCATGCGCCAGGGCCTCCTGCAGATAATTCACTTTCGTGTATTGCGCTATCTCTAATAGCACCCGAGATATCACCAGATATATATTGGATTTTTCCCTTACCCTGAGTGTCCGGCCCCATGAGACGGTGGTTTTCTCGGCCCCTGGTGGTCCTAGGTCGTTCCCGCTGCACAGATGCATGCGCCAGGGCCTCCTGCAGATAATTCCCTTTGGCTTATTGCGCTATCTCTAATAGCACCCGAGATATCACCAGACATATATTGGATTTTCCCCTGACGCTGAGTGGCCGGCCCCATGAGACGGTGGTCTTCTCGGCCCCTGGTGGTCCGAGGTCGTTCCCGCTGCCCAGATTCATGCGCCACGGCCTCCTACTGACAATGCACTTTGATTTATTGCGCTATCTGTAATAGCACCCGAGATATCACCAGATATATATTGGATATTTCCCTCTTCCTGAGTGTCCAGCCCCATGAGACGGTGGTTTTCTCGGCCCCTGGTGGACCGAGGTCGTTCCCGCTGCACAGATTCATGCGCCAGGGCCTCCTGCAAATAATTCACTTTGGTTTATTGCGCTATCTCTAATAGCGCCCGAGATATCACCAGATATATATTGGATTTTTCCCTGACCCTGAGTGTCCGGCCCCATGAGACTGTGGTTTTCTCGGCCCCTGGTGGTCCGAGGTCGTTCCCGTTGCACAGATTCATGCGCCAGGGCCTCCGGCAGATAATTCACTTTCGTTTATTGCGCTATCTCTAATAGCACCCGAGATATCAGCAGATCTATATTGGATTTTCCCCTGACCCTGAGTGTCCGGCCCCATGAGACGGTGGTTTTCTCGGCCCCTGGTGGTCCGAGGTCGTTCCAGCTGCACAGATTCATGCGCTAGGGCCTCCTACAGACAATGCACTATGATTTATTGCGCTATCTTTAATAGCACCCGAGATATCACCAGATATATATTGGATTTTTCCATGACCCTGAGTGTCCGGCTCCATGAGACGGTGGTTTTCTCGGCCCCTGGTGGTCCGAGGTCGTTCCCGCTGCACAGATTCATGCGCCAGGGCCTCCCATAGATAATTCACTTTGGTTTATTGCGCTACCTCTAATAGCACCCGTGATATCACCTGATTTATATTGGATTTTTCCTTGACCCTGACAGTCCGGCCCCATGTGTCGATGGTTTTCTCGGTCCCTGGTGGTCCGAGGTCGATCCCGCTGCACAGATTCATGCGCCAGCCATCGTATAGATAATTCACTTTGGTTTATTGCGCTATCTCTAATAGCACCCGAGATGTCACCAGATATATATTGGATTTTTCCCTGACCCTGACAGACCGGCCGCATGAGACGGAGATTTTCTCGGCCCATGCTGGTCCGAGGTCGATCCCGCTGCACAGATTCATGCGCCAGGGCCTCCTACAGACAATGCACTTTGATTCATTGCGCTATCTCTAATAGCACCCGAGATATCGCCATATACATATTGGATTTTCCCCTGACGCTGAGTGTCCGGCCCCATGAGACGGTGGTTTTCTCGGCCCCTGGTGGTCCGAGGTCGTTCCCGCTGCACAGATTCATGCGCCAGGGCCCCCTGCAGATAATTCACTTTGGTTTAGTGCGCTATCTGTAAGAGCACCCGAGATATCACCAGATATATATTGAATTTTTCCTCGACCCTGAGTGTCCGGCCCCATGTGTCTGTGGTTTTCTCGGCCCCTGGTGGTCCGAGGTCGATCCCGCTGCACAGATTCATGCGCCAGGGCTTCCTACAGACAATTCACTTTGGTTTAGTGCGCTATCTGAAAGAGCACCCGAGATATCACCATATACATATTGGATTTTCCCCTGACACTGAGTGTCCGGCCCCGTGAGACGGTGGTTTTCTCGGCCCCTGGTGGTCCGAGGTCGTTCCGGCGGCACAGATTTATGCGCCAGGGTCTCCTGCAGACAATGCACTTCGATTTATTTCGCTATCTCTAATAGCACCCGAGATATCACCAGATATATATTGGATTTTTCACTGACCCTGAGTGTCCGGCCCCATGAGACTGTGGTTTTCTCGGCCCCTGGTGGTCCGAGGTCGTTCCCGTTGCACAGATTCATGCGCCAGGGCCTCCTGCAGATAATTCACTTTCGTTTATTGCGTTATCTCTAATAGCACACGAGATATCACCAGATCTATATTGGATTTTCCCCTGACGCTGAGTGGCCGGCCCCATGAGACGGTGGTCTTCTCGGCCCCTGGTGGTCCGAGGTCGTTCCCGCTGCCCAGATTCATGCGCCACGGCCTCCTACTGACAATGCACTTTGATTTATTGCGCTATCTGTAATAGCACCCGAGATATCACCAGATATATATTGGATATTTCCCTCTTCCTGAGTGTCCAGCCCCATGAGACGGTGGTTTTCTCGGCCCCTGGTGGACCGATGTCGTTCCCGCTGCACAGATTCATGCGCCAGGGCCTCCTGCAAATAATTCACTTTGGTTTATTGCGCTATCTCTAATAGCACCCGAGATATCACCAGATATATATTGGATTTTTCCCTGACCCCGAGTGTCCGGCCACATGAGACCGGTTTTCTCGGCCCCTGGTGGTCCGAGGTCGTTCCCGCTGCACACATTCATGCGCCAGGGCCTCCTGCAGATAATTCACTTTGGTTTATTGCGCTATCTCTAATAGCACCCGAGATATCACCAGATATATATTGGACTTTGCCCTGACCCTGAGTGTCCGGCCCCATGAGACTGTGGTTTTCTCGGCCCCTGGTGGTCCGAGGTTGTTCCCGCTGCACAGATTCATGCGTCAGGGCCTCCTACAGACAATGCACTTTGATTTATTGCTCTATCTGTAATAGCACCCGAGATATCACCAGATATATATTGGATTTTCCCCTAACCCTGTGTGTCTGGCCCCATGAGACTGTGGTTTTCTCGGCCCCTGGTGGTCCGAGGTCGTTCCCGCTGCACAGATTCATGCGCCAGGGCCTCCTACAGACAATGCACTTTGATTTATTGCGCTATCTGTAATAGCACCCGAGATATCACCAGATATATATTGGATTTTCCCCTGACCCTGAGTGTCCGACCCAATGAGACGGTGGTTTTCTCGGTCCCTGGTGGTCCGAGGTCGTTCCCGTTGCACAGATTCATGCGCCAGGGCCTCCGGCAGATAATTCACTTTCGTTTATTGCGCTATCTCTAATAGCACCCGAGATATCAGCAGATCTATATTGGATTTTCCCCTGACCCTGAGTGTCCGGCCCCATGAGACGGTGGTTTTCTCGGCCCCTGGTGGTCCGAGGTCGTTCCCGTTGCACAGATTCATGCGCCAGGGCCACCTGCAGATAATTCACTTTGGTTTGTTGCCCTATCTCTAATAGCACCCGAGATATCACCATATACATATTGGATTTTCCCCTGACCCTGAGTGTCCGGCCCCATGAGACGGTGGTTTTCTCGGCCCCTGGTGGTCCGAGGTCGTTCCAGCTGCACAGATTCATGCGCTAGGGCCCCCTGCAGATAGTTCAGTTTGGTTTATTGCGCTATCTCTAATAGCACCCGAGATATCACCAGATATATATTGGATTTTTCCGTGACCCTGACAGTCCGGCCCCATGTGTCGGTGGTTTTCTCGGCCCCTGGTGGTCCGGGGTCGATCCCGCTGCACAGATTCATGCGCCAGGGCCTCCTACAGACAATTCACTTTGGTTTAGTGCGCTATCTGTAAGAGCACCCGAGATATCACCAGATATATATTGAATTTTTCCCCGACCCTGAGTGTCCGGCCCCATGTGTCGGTGGTTATCTCGGCCCCTGGTGGTCCGAGGTCGATCCCGCTGCACAGATTCATGCGCCAGGGCCTTCTATAGAAAATGCACTTTGATTTATTGCGGTATCTGTAATAGCACCCGAGATATCACCAGATATATATTGGATTTTCCCCTGACCCAGAGTGTCCGGCCCCATGAGACTGTGGTTTCCTCGGCCCCTGGTGGTCCGAGGTCGTTCCCGCTGCACAGATTCATGCGCCAGGGCCTCCTACAGACAATGCACTTTGATTTATTGCGCTATCTGTAATAGCACCCGAGATATCACCACATATATATTGGATTTTTCCCTGACCCAGAGTGTCCGGCCCCATGAGACGGTGGTTTTCTCGGCCCCTGGTGGTCCGAGGTCGTTCCCGCTGCACAGATTCAGGCGCCAGGGCCTCCTGCAGATAACTCACTTTGGTTTAATGCGCTATCTCTAATAGCACCCGAGATATCACCAGATATATATTGGATTTTCCCCTGACCCAGAGTGTCCGGCCCCATGAGACTGTGGTTTCCCCGGCCCCTGGTGGTCCGAGGTCGTTCCCGCTGCACAGATTCATGCGCCAGGGCCTCCTACAGACAATGCACTTTGATTTATTGCGCTATCTGTAATAGCACCCGAGATATCACCACATATATATTGGATTTTTCCCTGACCCAGAGTGTCCGGCCCCATGAGACGGTGGTTTTCTCGGCCCCTGGTGGTCCGAGGTCGTTCCCGCTGCACAGATTCATGCGCCAGGGCCTCCTGCAGATAATTCACTTTCGTGTATTGCGCTATCTCTAATAGCACCCGAGATATCACCAGATATATATTGGATTTTTCCCTTACCCTGAGTGTCCGGCCCCATGAGACGGTGGTTTTCTCGGCCCCTGGTGGTCCTAGGTCGTTCCCGCTGCACAGATGCATGCGCCAGGGCCTCCTGCAGATAATTCCCTTTGGCTTATTGCGCTATCTCTAATAGCACCCGAGATATCACCAGACATATATTGGATTTTCCCCTGACGCTGAGTGGCCGGCCCCATGAGACGGTGGTCTTCTCGGCCCCTGGTGGTCCGAGGTCGTTCCCGCTGCCCAGATTCATGCGCCACGGCCTCCTACTGACAATGCACTTTGATTTATTGCGCTATCTGTAATAGCACCCGAGATATCACCAGATATATATTGGATATTTCCCTCTTCCTGAGTGTCCAGCCCCATGAGACGGTGGTTTTCTCGGCCCCTGGTGGACCGAGGTCGTTCCCGCTGCACAGATTCATGCGCCAGGGCCTCCTGCAAATAATTCACTTTGGTTTATTGCGCTATCTCTAATAGCGCCCGAGATATCACCAGATATATATTGGATTTTTCCCTGACCCTGAGTGTCCGGCCCCATGAGACTGTGGTTTTCTCGGCCCCTGGTGGTCCGAGGTCGTTCCCGTTGCACAGATTCATGCGCCAGGGCCTCCGGCAGATAATTCACTTTCGTTTATTGCGCTATCTCTAATAGCACCCGAGATATCAGCAGATCTATATTGGATTTTCCCCTGACCCTGAGTGTCCGGCCCCATGAGACGGTGGTTTTCTCGGCCCCTGGTGGTCCGAGGTCGTTCCAGCTGCACAGATTCATGCGCTAGGGCCTCCTACAGACAATGCACTATGATTTATTGCGCTATCTTTAATAGCACCCGAGATATCACCAGATATATATTGGATTTTTCCATGACCCTGAGTGTCCGGCTCCATGAGACGGTGGTTTTCTCGGCCCCTGGTGGTCCGAGGTCGTTCCCGCTGCACAGATTCATGCGCCAGGGCCTCCCATAGATAATTCACTTTGGTTTATTGCGCTACCTCTAATAGCACCCGTGATATCACCTGATTTATATTGGATTTTTCCTTGACCCTGACAGTCCGGCCCCATGTGTCGATGTTTTTCTCGGTCCCTGGTGGTCCGAGGTCGATCCCGCTGCACAGATTCATGCGCCAGCGCATCGTATAGATAATTCACTTTGGTTTATTGCGCTATCTCTAATAGCACCCGAGATGTCACCAGATATATATTGGATTTTTCCCTGACCCTGACAGTCCGGCCGCATGAGACGGAGATTTTCTCGGCCCATGCTGGTCCGAGGTCGATCCCGCTGCACAGATTCATGCGCCAGGGCCTCCTACAGACAATGCACTTTGATTCATTGCGCTATCTCTAATAGCACCCGAGATATCACCATATACATATTGGATTTTCCCCTGACGCTGAGTGTCCGGCCCCATGAGACGGTGGTTTTCTCGGCCCCTGGTGGTCCGAGGTCGTTCCCGCTGTACAGATTCATGCGCCAGGGCCCCCTGCAGATAATTCACTTTGGTTTAGTGCGCTATCTGTAAGAGCACCCGAGATATCACCAGATATATATTGAATTTTTCCTCGACCCTGAGTGTCCGGCCCCATGTGTCGGTGGTTTTCTCGGCCCCTGGTGGTCCGAGGTCGATCCCGCTGCACAGATTCATGCGCCAGGGCCTCCTACAGACAATTCACTTTGGTTTAGTGCGCTATCTGTAAGAGCACCCGAGATATCACCATATACATATTGGATTTTCCCCTGACACTGAGTGTCCGGCCCCGTGAGACGGTGGTTTTCTCGGCCCCTGGTGGTCCGAGGTCGTTCCGGCGGCACAGATTTATGCGCCAGGGTCTCCTGCAGACAATGCACTTCGATTTATTTCGCTATCTCTAATAGCACCCGAGATATCACCAGATATATATTGGATTTGTCACTGACCCTGAGTGTCCGGCCCCATGAGACGGTGGTTTTCTCGGCCCCTGGTGGTCCGAGGTCGTTCCCGTTGCACAGATTCATGCGCCAGGGCCTCCGGCAGATAATTCACTTTCGTTTATTGCGCTATCTCTAATAGCACCCGAGATATCAGCAGATCTATATTGGATTTTCCCCTGACCCTGAGTGTCCGGCCCCATGAGACGGTGGTTTTCTCGGCCCCTGGTGGTCCGAGGTCGTTCCAGCTGCACAGATTCATGCGCTAGGGCCCCCTACAGACAATGCACTATGATTTATTGCGCTATCTTTAATAGCACCCGAGATATCACCAGATATATATTGGATTTTCCCCTGACGCTGAGTGTCCGGCCCCATGAGACGGTGGTTTTCTCGGCCCCTGGTGGTCCGAGGTCGTTCCCGCTGCACAGATTCATGCGCCAGGGCCTCCTACAGACAATGCACTTTGATTTATTGCTCTATCTGTAATAGCACCCGAGATATCACCAGATATATATTGGATTTTCCCCTAACCCTGTGCGTCCGGCCCCATGAGACTGTGGTTTTCTCGGCCCCTGGTGGTCCGAGGTCGTTCCCGCTGCACAGATTCATGCGCCAGGGCCTCCTACAGACAATGCACTTTGATTTATTGCGCTATCTGTAATAGCACCCGAGATATCACCAGATACATATTGGATTTTCCCCTGACCCTGAGTGACCGGCCCCATGAGACTGTGGTTTTCTCGGCCCCTGGTGGTCCGAGGTCGTCCCCGATGCACAGATTCATGCGCCAGGGCCTCCTGCAGATAATTCACTTTGGTTTGTTGCCCTATCTCTAATAGCACCCGAGATATCACCATATACATATTGGATCTTCCCCTGACCCTGAGTGTCCGGCCCCATGAGACGGTGTTTTTCTCGGCCCCTGGTGGTCCGAGGTCGTTCCAGCTGCACAGATTCATGCGCTAGGGCCCCCTACAGACAATGCACTATGATTTATTGCGCTATCTCTAATAGCAGCCGAGATATCACCTGATAAATATTGGATTTTTCCTTGACCCTGACAGTCCGGCCCCATGTGTCGTTGTTTTTCTCGGTCCCTCGTGGTCCGAGGTCGATCCCGCTGCACAGATTTATGCGCCAGGGCATCCTATAGATAATGCACTTTGATTTATTGCGCTATCTGTAATAGCACCCGAGATATCACCAGATATATATTGGATATTTCCCTCTTCCTGAGTGTCCAGCCCCATGAGACGGTGGTTTTCTCGGCCCCTGGTGGACCGATGTCGTTCCCGCTGCACAGATTCATGCGCCAGGGCCTCCTGCAAATAATTCACTTTGGTTTATTGCGCTATCTCTAATAGCACCCGAGATATCACCAGATATATATTGGATTTTTCCCTGACCCCGAGTGTCCGGCCCCATGAGACCGGTTTTCTCGGCCCCTGGTGGTCCGAGGTCGTTCCCGCTGCACACATTCATGCGCCAGAGCCTCCTGCAGATAATTCACTTTGGTTTATTGCGCTATCTCTAATAGCACCCGAGATACCACCAGATATATATTGGACTTTGCCCTGACCCTGAGTGTCCGGCCCCATGAGACTGTGGTTTTCTCGGCCCCTGGTGGTCCGAGGTCGTTCCCGCTGCACAGATTCATGCGCCAGGGCCTCCTACAGACAATGCACTTTGATTTATTGCGCTATCTGTAATAGCACCCGAGATATCACCAGATATATATTGGATTTTCCCCTGACCCTGAGTGACCGGCCCCATGAGACTGTGGTTTTCTCGGCCCCTGGTGGTCCGAGGTCGTCCCCGATGCACAGATTCATGCGCCAGGGCCTCCTGCAGATAATTCACTTTGGTTTGTTGCCCTATCTCTAATAGCACCCGAGATATCACCATATACATATTGGATTTTCCCCTGACCCTGAGTGTCCGGCCCCATGAGACGGTGTTTTTCTCGGCCCCTGGTGGTCCGAGGTCGTTCCAGCTGCACAGATTCATGCGCTAGGGCCCCCTACAGACAATGCACTATGATTTATTGCGCTATCTCTAATAGCAGCCGAGATATCACCTGATATATATTGGATTTTTCCTTGACCCTGACAGTCCGGCCCCATGTGTCGTTGTTTTTCTCGGTCCCTCGTGGTCCGAGGTCGATCCCGCTGCACAGATTTATGCGCCAGGGCATCCTATAGATAATGCACTTTGATTTATTGCGCTATCTGTAATAGCACCCGAGATATCACCAGATATATATTGGATATTTCCCTCTTCCTGAGTGTCCAGCCCCATGAGACGGTGGTTTTCTCGGCCCCTAGTGGACCGATGTCGTTCCCGCTGCACAGATTCATGCGCCAGGGCCTCCTGCAAATAATTCACTTTGGTTTATTGCGCTATCTCTAATAGCACCCGAGATATCACCAGATATATATTGGATTTTTCCCTGACCCCGAGTGTCCGGCCCCATGAGACCGGTTTTCTCGGCCCCTGGTGGTCCGAGGTCGTTCCCGCTGCACACATTCATGCGCCAGGGCCTCCTGCAGATAATTCACTTTGGTTTATTGCGCTATCTCTAATAGCACCCTAGATATCACCAGATATATATTGGACTTTGCCCTGACCCTGAGTGTCCGGCCCCATGAGACTGTGGTTTTCTCGGCCCCTGGTGGTCCGAGGTCGTTCCCGCTGCACAGATTCATGCGCCAGGGCCTCCTACAGACAATGCACTTTGATTTATTGCGCTATCTGTAATAGCACCCGAGATATCACCAGATATATATTGGATTTTCCCCTGACCCTGAGTGTCCGGCCCCATGAGACTGTGGTTTTCTCGGCCCCTGGTGGTCCGAGGTCGTTCCCGTTGCACAGATTCATGCGCCAGGGCCTCCGGCAGATAATTCACTTTCGTTTATTGCGCTATCTCTAATAGCACCCGAGATATCAGCAGATCTATATTGGATTTGCCCCTGACCCTGAGTGCCCGGCCCCATGAGACGGTGGTTTTCTTGGCCCCTGGTGGTCCGAGGTCGTTCCCGTTGCACAGATTCATGCGCCAGGGCCACCTGCAGATAATTCACTTTGGTTTGTTGCCCTATCTCTAATAGCACCCGAGATATCACCATATACATATTGGATTTTCCCCTGACCCTGAGTGTCCGGCCCCATGAGACGGTGGTTTTCTCGGCCCCTGGTGGTCCGAGGTCGTTCCAGCTGCACAGATTCATGCGCTAGGGCCCCCTACAGACAATGCACTATGATTTATTGCGCTATCTTTAATAGCACCCGAGATATCATCAGATATATATTGGATTTTCCCCTGACGCTGAGTGTCCGGCCTCATGAGACGGTGGTTTTCTCGGCCCCTGGTGGTCCGAGGTCGTTCCCGCTGCACAGATTCATGCTACAGGGCCCCCTGCAGATAATTCACTTTGGTTTAGTGCGCTATCTCTAATAGCACCCGAGATGTCACCATATACATATTGGATTTTCCCCTGACCCTGAGTGTCCGGCCCCATGAGACGGTGGTTTTCTCGGACCCTGGTGGTCCGAGGTCGTTCCAGCTGCACATATTCATGCGCTAGGGCCTCCTACAGACAATGCACTATGATTTATTGCGCTATCTTTAATAGCACCCGAGATATCACCAGATATATATTGGATTTTCCCCTGACACTGAGTGTCCGGCCCCATGAGACGGTGGTTTTCTCGGCCCCTGGTGGTCCGAGGTCGTTCCCGCGGCACAGATTTATGCGCCAGGGCCTCCAGCAGACAATGCACTTTGATTTATTTCTCTATCTCTAATAGCACCCGAGATATCACCAGATATATATTGGATTTATCCCTGACCCTGACAGTCCGGCCCCACGAAACGGAGCTTTTCTCGGCCCCTGGTGGTCCGAGGTAGTTCCTGCTGCACAGATTCATACGCCAGTGCCTCGTACAGACAATGCACTTTGATTTATTGCGCTATCTCTAATAGCACCCGAGATATCACCATATATATATTGGATTTTTCTCTGACCCTGACAGTCCGGCCCCATGAGACGGTGGTTTTCTCGACCCTGGTGGTCCGAGGTCGTTCCCGCTGCAGAGATTCATGCGCCAGGGCCTCCTATGGATATTTCACTTTGGTTTAGTGCGCTATCTGTAAGAGCACCCGAGATATCACCAGATATATATTGAATTTTTCCCCGACCCTGAGTGTCCGGCCCCATGTGTCGGTGGTTATCTCGGCCCCTGGTGGTCCGAGGTCGATCCCGCTGCACAGATTCATGCGCCAGGGCCTCCTACAGACAATGCACTTTGATTTATTGCGCTATCTGCAATAGCACCCGAGATATCACCAGATATATATTGGATTTTTCCCTGACCCTGACAGTCCGGCCCCATGAGACGGTGGTTTTCTCGGCCCCTGGTGGTCCGAGGTCGTTCCCGCTGCACAGATTCATGCGCCAGGGCCTCCTATAGATAATTCACTTTGGTTTATTGCCCTAACTCTAATGGCACCCGAGATATCACCATATATATATTGGATTTTTCCCTGACCCTGACAGTCCGGCCCCATGTGTCGGTGGTTTTCTCGGCCCCTGGTGGTCCTAGGTCGTTCCCGCTGCACAGATTCATCAGGCAGGGCCCCCTGCAGATAGTTCACTTTGGTTTATTGCGCTATCTCTAATAGCACCCGAGATATCACCAGATATATATTGGATTTTTCCCTGACCCTGACAGTCCGGCCCCATGTGTCGGTGGTTTTCTCGGCCCCTGGTGGTCCGAGGTCGATCCCGCTTCACAGATTCATGCGCCAGGGCCTCGTACAGACAATTCACTTTGGTTTAGTGCGCTATCTGTAAGAGCACCCGAGATATCACCAGATATATATTGGATTTTTCCCTGACCCTGACAGTCCGGCCCCATGAGACGGAGATTTTCTCGGCCCCTGGTGGTCCGAGGTCGATCCCGCTGCGCACATTCATGCGCCAGGGCGTCCTACAGACAATGCACTTTGATTTATTGATCTATCTGTAATAGCACCGGAGATATCACCAGATATATGCTGGATTTTTACATGACCTTGGGTGACGGATTCCGAATATCTGTAATTTTCTCGGCGCCTGGTCGTCCGAGGTCGTTCCTGCTGCACAGATTCATTCGCCAGTGCCTACTACAGACAATGCACTTTTATTTATTGCGCTATCTGTAATAGCACCCGAGATATCACCAGATTTATATTGGAATCTTCCCTGACCCTGAGTGTCCGACCCCATGTGTCGGTGGTTATCTCGGCCCCTGGTGGTCCGAGGTCGATCCCGCTGCACAGATTCATGCGCCAGGGCCTCCTACAGACAATGCACTTTGATTTATTGCGCTATCTGCAATAGCACCCGAGATATCACCAGATATATATTGGATTTTTCCCTGACCCTGAGTGTCCGACCCCATGAGACGGTGGTTTTCTCGGCCCCTGGTGGTCCGAGGTAGTTCCTGCTGCACAGATTCATACGCCAGTGCCTCGTACAGACAATGCACTTTGGTTTATTGCGCTATCTCTAATAACACCCGAGATATCACCATATATATATATAGGATTCTCCGCTGACATTGAGTGCCCGGCCCTATGCGACGGTGGTTTTCTCGGCCCCTGGTGGTCCGAGGTAGTTCCCGCTACACAGATTCATGCACGAGGGCCTCCTACAGACAATGCACTTTGATTTATTGCGCTATCTCTTATAGAACCCGAGATATCACCAGATGTATATTGGATTTTTCCCTGACCCTGACTGTCCAACCTCATGAGACGGTGACTTTCTCGGCCCCTGGTGGTCCGAGGTCGATCCCGCTGCACAGATTCATGCGCTAGGGCCTCCTGCAGACAATGCACTTTGATTTATTGCGCTATCTGTAATAGCACCCGAGATATCACCATATATATATTGGATTTTTCCCTGACCCTGAGCGCCCGGCCCCATGTTTCGCTGGTTTTCTCGACCCCTGGTTTTCCGAGGTCGACCCCGCTGCACAGATTCAAGCACTAGGGCCTCCTGCAGACAATGGAGTTTGATTTATTGCGCTATCTCTAATAGAACCCGAGATATCACCAGATGTATATTGGATTTTTCCCTGACCCTGACTGTCCGGCCTCATAAGACGCTGACTTTCTCGGCCCCTGGTGGTCCGAGGTCGATCCCGCTGCACAGATTCATGCGCCAGCGCCTCCTACAGACAATGCACTTTGATTTATTGCGCCATCTTTAATAGCACCCGAGATATCACCAGATATATATTGGAATTTTCCCTGACCCTAAGTGTCCGGCCCCATGTGTCGATGGTTTTCTCGGTCCCTCGTGGTCCGATGTCGATCCCGCTGCACAGATTCATGCGCCAGGGCCCCCTGCAGATGATTCACTTTGGTTTAGTGCGCTGTCTGTAAGAGCACCCGAGATATCATCAGATATATATTGAATTTTTCCCCGACCCTGAGTGTCCGGCCCCATGTGTCGGAGGTTTTCTCGGCCCCTGGTGGTCTGAGGTCGATCCCGCTGCACAGATTTATGCGACAGGGCATCCTACAGACAATGCACTTTGATTTATTGCGCTATCTGTAATAGCACCAGAGTTATCACCAGATATATATTGGATTTTCCCCTGACCCTGAGTGTGCGGCCCCATGAGACTGTGGTTTTCTCGGTCCCTGGTGGTCCGAGGTCGTTCCCGCTGCACAGATTCATGCGCCTGGGCCTCCTGCAGATAATTCACTTTGGTTTATTGCGCTATCTCTAATAGCACCCGAGATATCACCAGATATACATTGGATTTTTCCCTGACCCTGAGTGTCCGGCCCCATGAGACGGTGGTTTTCTCGGCCCCTGGTGGTCCGAGGTCGTTCCCGCTGCACAGATTCATGCGCCAGGGCATCGTACAGACAATGCACTTTGATTTATTGCCCTATCTGTAATAGCACCCGAGATATCACCAGATCTATATTGGATTTTCCCCTGACCCTGACAGTCCGGCCCCATGAGACGGTGATTTTCTCGGCCCCTGGTGGTCCGAGGTCGTTACCGCTGCACAGATTCATGCGCCAGGGCCTCCTGCAGACAATGGACTATGATTTATTGCGCTATCTGTAATAGCACCCGAGATATGACCAGATATATATTGGATTTTTCCATGACCCTGAGTGTCCGGCCCCATCAGACGTTGGTTTTCTCGGCCCCTCGTTGTCCCAGGTCGTTCCCGCTGGCCAGATTCATGCGCCAGGGCATCCTACAGACAATGCACTTTGATTTATTGCGCTATCTGTAATAGCACCAGAGTTATCACCAGATTTATATTGGAATTTTCCCTGACCCTGACAGTCCGGCCCCATGTGTCGATGGTTTTCTCGGTCCCTCGTGGTCCGAGGTCGTTCCCGCTGCACAGATTCATGCGCCAAGGCTTCCTGCAGGCAATTCACTTTCGTTTATTGCGCGATCTGTAATAGCACCCGAGACATCAAAGGATATATGCTGGATTTTTACATGTCCTTGGGTGACGTATTCCGAATATCTGTAATTTTCTCGGCCCCTGGTGGTCCGAGGTAGTTCCTGCTGCATAGATTCATTCGCCAGGGCCTCCTACAGACAATGCACTTTGATTTATTGTGCTATCTGTAATAGCACCTGAGATATCACCATATATATATTGGATTTTCCCCTGACAATGAGTGTCCGCCCCCATGAGACGGTAGTTTTCTCGGCCCCTGGTGGTCCCAGGTCGTTCCCGCTGCACAGATTCATGCGCTAGGGCCTCCTGCAGACAATGCACTTTGATTTATTGCGCTATCTGTAATAGCACCCGAGATATCACCAGATATATATTGGATTTTTCCCTGACCCTGAGTATCCGGCTCCATGAGACGGTAGTTTTCTCGGCCCCTGCTGGTCCGAGGTATTTCCCGCTGCACAGACTCATGCGCCAGGGCCTCCTGCAGACAATGCACTTTGATTTATTACGCGATCTGTAATAGCACCCGAGATATCAAAAGATATATGCTGGATTTTTACATGACCTTGGGTGACGGATTCCGAATATCTGTAATTTTCTCGGCCCCTGGTGGTCCGAGGTAGTTCCTGCTGCACAGATTCATTCGCCAGTGCCTCCTACAGACAATGCACTTTGGTTTATTGCGCTATCTCTAATAGCACCCGAGATATCACCAGATATATATATCGGATTTTTCCCTGACCCTGACACTCCGGCCTCATGAGACGGTGATTTTCTCGGCCCCTGGTGGTCCGAGGCCGATCCCGCTGCTCAGATTCATGCGCCAGGGTCTCCTACAGACAATGCACTTTGAGTTATTGCGCTATCTGTAATAGCACCCGAGATATCACCAGATATATATTGGATTTTTCCCTGACCCTGAGTATCCGGCTCCAAGAGACGGTAGTTTTCTCGGCCCCTGCTGGTCCGAGGTCGTTCCCGCTGCACAGACTCATGCGCCAGGGCCTCCTGCAGACAATGCACTTTGATTTATTACGCTATCTGTAATAGCACCCGAGATATCACCAGATATATATTGGATTTTTCCCTGACCCTGAGTGCCCGGCCCCATGTGTCGATGGATTTCTCGGTCCCTCGTGGTCCGAGGTCGATCCGGCTGAACAGTTTCATGCGCCAAGGCTTCCTGCAGGCAATTCACTTTGCTTTATTGCGCGATCTGTAATAGCATCCGAGATATCAAAAGATATATGCTGGATTTTTACATGACCTTGGGTGACGGATTCCGAATATCTGTAATTTTCTCGGCCCCTGGTGGTCCGAGGTCGATCCCGCTGCACAGATTCATGCGCCAGGCCCTCCTACAGACAATGCACTTTGATTTATTGCGCTATCTGTAATAGCACCCGAGATATCACCAGATGTATATGGGATTTTTCCGCGACCCTGAGTGTCCGACCCCTTGAGACGGTTGTTTTCTCGACCCCTGGTGGTCCTAGGTCGATCCCGCTGCACAGATTCACGCGCCAGGGACTCCTACAGACAATGCACTTTGATTTATTGCGCTATCTCTAATAGCACCCGAGATATCACCAGAGATATATTGGATTTTTCCATGACCCTGAGTGTCCGGCCCCATGAGACGGTGGTTTTCTCGGCCCCTGATGGGTCGCGGTCGATCCCGCTGCACAGATTCATGCGCCAGGGCCCCCTGCAGATAATTCACTTTGATTTATTGCGCTATCTCTAATAGCACCCGAGATATCACCAGATATATATTGGATTTTTCCCTGACCCTGACAGTCCGACCCCATGAGACGGTGATTTTCTCGGACCCTGGTGCTCCGAGGTCGATCCCGCTGCACAGATTCATGCGCCAGGGCCTCCTACAGACAATGCACTTTGATTTATTGCGCTATCTGTAATAGCACCCGAGATATCACCAGATTTATATTGGATTTTTCCCTGACCCTGACAGTCCGGCCCCATGAGACGGTGATTTTCTCGGCCCCTGGTGGTCCGAGGTCGAACCCGCTACACAGATTCATGCGCCAGGGCCTCCTGCAGACAATGCACTTTGATTTATTGCGCTATCTTTAATAGCACCCGAGATATCACCAGATATATATTGGATTTTTCCTTGACCCTGACAGTCCGGCCCCATGAGTCGATGGTTTTCTCGGTCCCTCGTGGTCCGTGGTCGATCCCGCTGCACAGATTCATGCGCCAGTTCCTCCTGCAGACAATGCACTTTGGTTTATTGCGCTATCTCTAATAGCACCCGTGATATCACCAGCGATATATTGGATTTTTTTCTGACCCTGAGTGTCCGGCCCCATGGGACGGTAGTTTTCTCGGCCCCTGGTGGTCCCAGGTCGTTCCCGCTGCACAGATTCATGCGCTAGGGCCTCCTGCAGACAATGCAATTGATTTATTGCGCTATCTCTAATAGCACCCGAAATATCACCAGATATATATTTCATTTTTCCCTGACCCTGACAGTCCGGCCTCATGAGTCGGTGATTTTCTCGGCCCCTGGTGGTCCGAGGTCGTTCCCGCTACACAGATTCATGCGCCAGGGCCTCCTGCAGACAATGCACTTTGATTTATTGCGCTATCTGTAATAGCACCCGAGATATCACCAGATATATATTGGATTTTTCCCTGACCCTGAGTGTCCGGTCCCATGTGACTGTGGTTTTCTCGGCCCCTGGTGGTCCGAGGTCGTTCCCGCTGCCCAGATTCATGCGCCACGGCCTCCTACAGACAATGCACTTTGATTTATTGCGCTATCCGTAATAGCACCCGAGGAAGCTCCATATATATGCTGGATTTTTACATGACTTTGGGTGACGGATACCGAAAATCTGTAATTTTCTCGGCCCCAGGTTGTCCGATGTCGTTCCCGCTGGCCAGACTCATGAGCCAGGGCCTCCTGCAGACAATGCACTTTGATTTATTGGGCTATCTGTAATAGCACCCGAGATATCACCAGATATATATTGGATTTTTCCTTGACCCTGACAGTCCGGTCCCATGTGTCGATGGTTTTCTCGGTCCCTCGTGGTCCGTTTTCGATCCCGCTGCACAGATTCATGCGCCAGTTCCTCCTGCAGACAATGCACTTTGGTTTATTGCGCTATCTCTAATAGCACCCGAGATATCACCAGAGATATATTGGATTTTTTCCTGACCCTGAGTGTCCGGCCCCATGAGACGGTAGTTTTCTCGGCCCCTGGTGGTCCCAGGTCGTTCCCGCTGCACAGATTCATGCGCTAGGGCCTCCTGCAGACAATGCAATTGATTTATTGCGCTATCTCTAATAGCAACCGAAATATCACCAGATATATATTTCATTTTTCCCTGACCCTGACAGTCCGGCCTCATGAGTCGGTGATTTTCTCGGCCCCTGGTGGTCCGAGGTCGTTCCCGCTACACAGATTCATGCGCCAGGGCCTCCTGCAGACAATGCACCTTGGTTTAGTGCGCTATCTCTAAAAGCACCCGAGATATCACCAGATATATATTGAATTTTTCCCCGACCCTGTGTGTCCGGCCCCATGTGTCGGTGGTTTTCTCGGCCCCTGGTGGTCCGAGGTCGATCCCGCTGCACAGATTCATGCGCCAGGGCCCCCTGCAGATAATTCACTTTGATTTATTGCGCTATCTCTAATAGCACCCGAGATATCACCAGATATATATTGGATTTTTCCCTGACCCTGAGTGTCCGGTCCCATGTGACTGTGGTTTTCTCGGCCCCTGGTTGTCCCAGGTCGTTCCCGCTGGCCAGATTCATGCGCCAGGGACCGCTACAGATCAGGCACTTTGATTTATTGCGCTATCTGTCATAGCACCCGAGTTATCACCAGATATATATTGGATTTTTCCCTGACCCTGAGTGTCCGGCCCCATGAGACGGTGGTTTTCTCGGCCCGTGGTGGTCCGAGGTCGTTCCGGCTGCACAGATTCATGCGCCAGGGCCTCCTGCAGATAATTCACTTTGGTTTATTGCGCTATCTCTAATAGCACCCGGGATATCACCAGATATATATTGGATTTTTCCCTGACCCTGACAGTCCGGCCCCATGAGACGGTGATTTTCTCGGCCCCTGGTGGTCCGAGGTCGATGCCGCTGCACAGATTCATGCGCCAGGGACTCCTTCAGACAATGCACTTTGGTTTATTGCGCTATCTTTAATAGCACCCGGGATATCACCAGATATATATTGGATTTTTCCCTGACCCTGACAGTCCGGCCCCATGAGACGGTGATTTTCTCGGCCCCTGGTGGTCGGAGGTCGATGCCGCTGCACAGATTCATGCGCCAGGGACTCCTTCAGACAATGCACTTTGGTTTATTGCGCTATCTTTAATAGCACCCGAGATATCACCAGATATATATTGGATTTTTCCTTGACCCTGACAGTCCGGCCCCATGTGTCGATGGTTTCCTCGGTCCCTCGTGGTCCGTGGTCGATCCCGCTGCACAGATTCATGCGCCAGTTCCTCCTGCAGACAATGCACTTTGGTTTATTGCGCTATCTCTAATAGCACCCGAGATATCACCAGAGATATATTGGATTTTTTCCTGACCCTGAGTGTCCGGCCCCATGAGCCGGTAGTTTTCTCGGCCCCTGGTGGTCCCAGGTCGTTCCCGCTGCACAGATTCATGCGCTAGGGCCTCCTGCAGACAATGCAATTGATTTATTGCGCTATCTCTAATAGCACCCGAAATATCACCAGATATATATTTCATTTTTCCCTGACCCTGACAGTCCGGCCTCATGAGTCGGTGATTTTCTCGGCCCCTGGTGGCCCGAGGTCGTTCCCGCTACACAGATTCATGCGCCAGGGCCTCCTGCAGACAATGCACTTTGATTTATTGCGCTATCTGTAATAGCACCCGAGATATCACCAGATATATATTGGATTTTTCCCTGACCCTGAGTGTCCGGTCCCATGTGACTGTGGCTTTCTCGGCCCCTGGTGGTCCGAGGTCGTTCCCGCTGCCCAGATTCATGCGCCACGGCCTCCTACAGACAATGCACTTTGATTTATTGCGCTATCCGTAATAGCACCCGAGGAAGCTCCATATATATGCTGGATTTTTACATGACTTTGGGTGACGGATACCGAAAATCTGTAATTTTCTCGGCCCCCGGTTGTCCGATGTCGTTCCCGCTGGCCAGACTCATGAGCCAGGGCCTCCTGCAGACAATGCACTTTGATTTATTGGGCTATCTGTAATAGCACCCGAGATATCATCAGATATATATTGGATTTTTCCCTGACCCTGAGTGTCCGACCCCATGAGACGGTGGTTCTCGCGACCCCTGGGGTCCGAGGTCGTTCCCGCTGCACAGATGCAAGCGCCAGGGCCTCCTGCAGATAATTCACAAAGGTTTCTTGCGCTATCTCTAATAGCACCCGAGATATCACTAGATATATGCTGGATTTTTACATGATCTTGGGTGACGGATTCCGAATATCTGTAATTTTCTCGGCCCCTGGTGGTCCGAGGTCGTTCCTGCTGCACAGATTCATTCGCCAGTTGCTCCTAGAGACAATGCACTTTGATTTATTGCGCTATCTCTAATAGCACCCGAGATATAACCAGATATATAATGGATTTTTCCCTGACCCTAAGTGTCCGACCCCATGAGACGGTGGTTTTCTCGGCCCCTGGTGGTCCGAGGTCGTTCCCACTGCACGGATTCATGC
The DNA here is from genome assembly GCF_051020985.1 of Nomia melanderi. Taxonomy (NCBI): domain Eukaryota; kingdom Metazoa; phylum Arthropoda; class Insecta; order Hymenoptera; family Halictidae; genus Nomia; species Nomia melanderi. The sequence continues at coordinate 160,660 of NW_027475203.1, forward strand.
GCCAGGGCCACCTACAGACAATGCACTTTGGTTTATTGCGCTATCTCTAATAGCACCCGAGATATCACCAGATGTATGCTGGATTTTTACATGACCTTGGGCGACGGATTCCGAATATCTGTAATTTTCTCGGCGCCTGGTGGTCCGAGGTCGTTCCTGCTGCACAAATTCATTCGCCAGGACCTCCTGCAGGCAATGCACTTTGGTTTATTGCGCTATCTCTAATAGCTCCCGAGATATCACCAGATATATATTGGATTTTTCCATGACCCTGAGTGTCCGGCCCCATGAGACGGTGGTTTTCTCGGCCCCTGGTGGGTCGAGGTCGATCCCGCTGCACAGATTCATGCGCCAGGGCCCCCTGCAGATAATTCACTTTGATTTATTGCGCTATCTCTAATAACACCCGAGACATCACCATATATATATATGATTCTCCGCTGACATTGAGTGCCCGGCCCTATGAGACAGTGGTTTTCTCGGCCCCTGGTGGTCCGAGGTCGTTCCCGCTACACAGATTCATGCACGAGGGCCCCCTGCAGATAATTCACTTTGGTTTAGTGCGCTATCTGTAAGAGCACCCGAGATATCACCAGATATATATTGAATTTTTCCCCGACCCTGTGTGTCCGGCCCCATGTGTCGGTGGTTTTCTCGGTCCCTCGTGGTACGAGGTCGACCCCGCTGCACAGATTCATGCGCCAGGATTCCCTGCAAATAATTTACTTTGATTTATTGCGCTATCTGTAATAGCACCCAAGATATCACCAGATGTATGGTGGATTTTTACATGACCTTGGGCGACGGATTCCGAATATCTGTAATTTTCTCGGCGCCTGGTGGTCCGAGGTCGTTCCTGCTGCACAAATTCATTCGCCTGGACCTCCTACAGACAATGCACTTTCGTTTATTGCGCTATCTCTAATAGCTCCCGAGATATCACCAGATATATATTGGATTTTCCCATGACCCTGTGTGTCCGGCCCCATGAGACGGTAGTTTTCTCGGCCCCTGGTGGTCCGAGGTCGTTCCCGCTGCACAGATTCATGCGCCAGGGCCTCCTACAGACAATGCACTTTGATTTAATGCGCTATCTCTAATAGCACCCGAGATATCACCAGATATATATCGGATTTTTCCCTGACCCTGACAGTCCGGCCCCATGAGACGGTGATTTTCTCGGCCCCTGGTGGTCCGAGGTCGAACCCGCTGCACAGATTCATGCGCCAGGGCCTCCTACAGACAGTACACATTGATTTATTGCGCTATCTGTAATAGCACCCGAGATATCACCAGATATATATTGGATTTTTCCCTGACCCTGAGCCTCCGACCCCATGAGACGGTGGTTTTCTCGGCCCCTGGTGGTCCGAGGTCGTTCCCGCTGCACAGATTCATGCGCCAGGGCCCCCTGCAGATAATTCACTTTGATTTATTGCTATATCTCTAATAGCACCCGAGATATCACCAGATATATATAGGATTTTTCCCTGACCCTGACAGTCCGGCCCCATGAGACGGTGACTTTCTCGGCCTCTGGTGGTCCGAGGTCGTTCCCGCTGCACAGATTCATGCGCCAGGACCTCCTACAGACAATGCACATTGGTTTATTGCGCTATCTTTAATAGCGCCCGAGATAGCACCAGATATATATTGGATTTTTCCTTGACCCTGACAGTCCGGCCCCATGTGTCGATGGTTTTCTCGGTCCCTCGTGGTCCGTTTTCGATCCCGCTGCACAGATTCATGCGCCAGTTCCTCCTGCAGACAATGCACTTTGGTTTATTGCGCTATCTCTAATAGCACCCGAGATATCACCAGAGATATATTGGATTTTTTCCTGACCCTGAGTGTCCGGCCCCATGAGACGGTAGTTTTCTCGGCCCCTGGTGGTCCCAGGTCGTTCCCGCTGCACAGATTCATGCGCTAGGGCCTCCTGCAGACAATGCAATTGATTTATTGCGCTATCTCTAATAGCACCCGAAATATCACCAGATATATATTTCATTTTTCCCTGACCCTGACAGTCCGGCCTCATGAGTCGGTGATTTTCTCGGCCCCTGGTGGTCCGAGGTCGTTCCCGCTACACAGATTCATGCGCCAGGGCCTCCTGCAGACAATGCACCTTGGTTTAGTGCGCTATCTCTAAAAGCACCCGAGATATCACCAGATATATATTGAATTTTTCCCCGACCCTGTGTGTCCGGCCCCATGTGTCGGTGGTTTTCTCGGCCCCTGGTGGTCCGAGGTCGATCCCGCTGCACAGATTCATGCGCCAGGGCCCCCTGCAGATAATTCACTTTGATTTATTGCGCTATCTCTAATAGCACCCGAGATATCACCAGATATATATTGGATTTTTCCCTGACCCTGAGTGTCCGGTCCCATGTGACTGTGGTTTTCTCGGCCCCTGGTTGTCCCAGGTCGTTCCCGCTGGCCAGATTCATGCGCCAGGGACCGCTACAGATCAGGCACTTTGATTTATTGCGCTATCTGTAATAGCACCCGAGTTATCACCAGATATATATTGGATTTTTCCCTGACCCTGAGTGTCCGGCCCCATGAGACGGTGGTTTTCTCGGCCCGTGGTGGTCCGAGGTCGTTCCGGCTGCACAGATTCATGCGCCAGGGCCTCCTGCAGATAATTCACTTTGGTTTATTGCGCTATCTCTAATAGCACCCGGGATATCACCAGATATATATTGGATTTTTCCCTGACCCTGACAGTCCGGCCCCATGAGACGGTGATTTTCTCGGCCCCTGGTGGTCCGAGGTCGATGCCGCTGCACAGATTCATGCGCCAGGGACTCCTTCAGACAATGCACTTTGGTTTATTGCGCTATCTTTAATAGCACCCGAGATATCACCAGATATATATTGGATTTTTCCTTGACCCTGACAGTCCGGCCCCATGTGTCGATGGTTTCCTCGGTCCGTCGTGGTCCGTGGTCGATCCCGCTGCACAGCTTCATGCGCCAGTTCCTCCTGCAGACAATGCACTTTGGTTTATTGCGCTATCTCTAATAGCACCCGAGATATCACCAGAGATATATTGGATTTTTTCCTGACCCTGAGTGTCCGGCCCCATGAGCCGGTAGTTTTCTCGGCCCCTGGTGGCCCAGGTCGTTCCCGCTGCACAGATTCATGCGCTAGGGCCTCCTGCAGACAATGCAATTGATTTATTGCGCTATCTCTAATAGCACCCGAAATATCACCAGATATATATTTCATTTTTCCCTGACCCTGACAGTCCGGCCTCATGAGTCGGTGATTTTCTCGGCCCCTGGTGGTCCGAGGTCGTTCCCGCTACACAGATTCATGCGCCAGGTACTCCTGCAGACAATGCACTTTGATTTATTGCTCTATCTGTAATAGCACCCGAGATATCACCAGATATATATTGGATTTTTCCCTGACCCTGAGTGTCCGGTCCCATGTGACTGTGGTTTTCTCGGCCCCTGGTGGTCCGAGGTCGTTCCCGCTGCCCAGATTCATGCGCCACGGCCTCCTACAGACAATGCACTTTGATTTATTGCGCTATCCGTAATAGCATCCGAGGAAGCTCCATATATATGCTGGATTTTTACATGACTTTGGGTGACGGATACCGAAAATCTGTAATTTTCTCGGCCCCTGGTGGTCCGAGGTCGTTCCTACTGCACAGATTCATTCGCCAGTTGCTCCTAGAGACAATGCACTTTGATTTATTGCGCTATCTGTAATAGCACCCGAGATATCATCAGATATATATTGGATTTTTACATTACCTTGGGTGTCCGGCCCCATGAGACGGTGGTTTTCTCGGACCCTGGTGGTCCGAGGTCGTTGCCACAGCTTAGATTCATGCGCCAGGGCCTCCCGCAGACAATGCACTTTGATTTATCGCGCTATCTCTAATAGCACCCGAGATATAACCAGATATATAATGGATTTTTCCCTGACCATGACAGTCCGGCCCCATGTGTCGGTGGTTTTCTCGGCCCCTGGTGGTCCTAGGTCGTTCCCGCTGCACAGATTCATGCGCCAGAGCCTCCTGCAGATAATTCACCTTGGTTTATTGCGCTATCTCTAATAGAACCCGAGATATCACCAGATATATATTGGATTTTCCCCTGACCCTCAGTGTCCGGTCCCATGTGACTGTGGTTTTCTCGGCCCCTGGTGGTCCGAGGTCGTTCCCGCTGCCCAGATTCATGCGCCACGGCCTCCTACAGACAATGCACTTTGATGTATTGCGCTATCCGTAATAGCACCCGAGAAAGCTCCATATATATGCTGGATTTTTACATGACTTTGGGAGACGGATACCGAAAATCTGTAATTTTCTCGGCCCCTGGTTGTCCGATGTCGTTCCCGCTGGCCAGACTCATGAGCCAGGGCCTCCTGCAGACAATGCACTTTGATTTATTGGGCTATCTGTAATAGCACCCGAGATATCACCAGATATATATTGGATTTTTCCCTGACCCTGAGTGTCCGACCCCATGAGACGGTGGTTTTCTCGGCCCCAGGTGGTCCGAGGTCGTTCCCGCTGCACAGATTCATGCGCCAGGGCCTCCTACAGACAATGCACTTTGGTTTATTGCGCTACCTGTAATAGCACCCGAGATATCACCAGATGTATGCTGGATTTTTACATGACCTTGGGCGACGGATTCCGAATATCTGTAATTTTCTCGGCGCCTGGTGGTCCGAGGTCGTTCCTGCTGCACAAATTCATTCGCCAGGACCTCCTGCAGGCAATGCACTTTGGTTTATTGCGCTATCTCTAATAGCTCCCGAGATATCACCAGATATATATTTCATTTTTCCCAGACCCTGACAGTCCGGCCTCATGAGTCGGTGATTTTCTCGGCCCCTGGTGGTCCGAGGTCGTTCCCGCTACACAGATTCATGCGCCAGGGCCTCCTGCAGACAATGCACCTTGGTTTACTGCGCTATCTCTAAAAGCACCCGAGATATCACCAGATATATATTGGATTTTTCCCTGACCCTGAGTGGCCGGTCCCATGTGACTGTGGTTTTCTCGGCCCCTGGTTGTCCCAGGTCGTTCCCGCTGGCTAGATTCATGCGCCAGGGACCGCTACAGATCAGGCACTTTGATTTATTGCGCTATCTGTAATAGCACCCGAGTTATCACCAGATATATATTGGATTTTTCCCTGACCCTGAGTGTCCGGCCCCATGAGACGGTGGTTTTCTCGGCCCGTGGTGGTCCGAGGTCGTTCCGGCTGCACACATTCATGCGCCAGGGCCTCCTGCAGATAATTCACTTTGGTTTATTGCGCTATCTCTAATAGCACCCGGGATATCACCAGATATATATTGGATTTTTCCCTGACCCTGACAGTCCGGCCCCATGAGACGGTGATTTTCTCGGCCCCTGGTGGTCGGAGGTCGATGCCGCTGCACAGATTCATGCGCCAGGGACTCCTTCAGACAATGCACTTTGGTTTATTGCGCTATCTTTAATAGCACCCGAGATATCACCAGATATATATTGGATTTTTCCTTGACCCTGACAGTCCGGCCCCATGTGTCGATGGTTTCCTCGGTCCCTCGTGGTCCGTTTTCGATCCCGCTGCACAGATTCATGCGCCAGTTCCTCCTGCAGACAATGCACTTTGGTTTATTGCGCTATCTCTAATAGCACCCGAGATATCACCAGAGATATATTGGATTTTTTCCTGACCCTGAGTGTCCGGCCCCATGAGACGGTAGTTTTCTCGGCCCCTGGTGGTCCCAGATCGTTCCCGCTGCACAGATTCATGCGCTAGGGCCTCCTGCAGACAATGCAATTGATTTATTGCGCTATCTCTAATAGCAACCGAAATATCACCAGATATATATTTCATTTTTCCCTGACCCTGACAGTCCGGCCTCATGATTCGGTGATTTTCTCGGCCCCTGGTGGTCCGAGGTCGTTCCCGCTACACAGATTCATGCGCCAGGGCCTCCTGCAGACAATGCACCTTGGTTTAGTGCGCTATCTCTAAAAGCACCCGAGATATCACCAGATATATATTGAATTTTTCCCCGACCCTGTGTGTCCGGCCCCATGTGTCGGTGGTTTTCTCGGCCCCTGGTGGTCCGAGGTCGATCCCGCTGCACAGATTCATGCGCCTGGGCCCCCTGCAGATAATTCACTTTGATTTATTGCGCTATCTCTAATAGCACCCGAGATATCACCAGATATATATTGGATTTTTCCCTGACCCTGAGAGTCCGGTCCCATGTGACTGTGGTTTTCTCGGCCCCTGGTTGTCCCAGGTCGTTCCCGCTGGCCAGATTCATGCGCCAGGGACCGCTACAGATCAGGCACTTTGATTTATTGCGCTATCTGTAATAGCACCCGAGATATCACCAGATATATATTGGATTTTTCCTTGACCCTGACAGTCCGGCCCCATGTGTCGATGGTTTCCTCGGTCCCTCGTGGTCCGTTTTCGATCCCGCTGCACAGATTCATGCGCCAGTTCCTCCTGCAGACAATGCACTTTGGTTTATTGCGCTATCTCTAATAGCACCCGAGATATCACCAGAGATATATTGGATTTTTTCCTGACCCTGAGTGTCCGGCCCCATGAGACGGTAGTTTTCTCGGCCCCTGGTGGTCCCAGATCGTTCCCGCTGCACAGATTCATGCGCTAGGGCCTCCTGCAGACAATGCAATTGATTTATTGCGCTATCTCTAATAGCAACCGAAATATCACCAGATATATATTTCATTTTTCCCTGACCCTGACAGTCCGGCCTCATGATTCGGTGATTTTCTCGGCCCCTGGTGGTCCGAGGTCGTTCCCGCTACACAGATTCATGCGCCAGGGCCTCCTGCAGACAATGCACCTTGGTTTAGTGCGCTATCTCTAAAAGCACCCGAGATATCACCAGATATATATTGAATTTTTCCCCGACCCTGTGTGTCCGGCCCCATGTGTCGGTGGTTTTCTCGGCCCCTGGTGGTCCGAGGTCGATCCCGCTGCACAGATTCATGCGCCTGGGCCCCCTGCAGATAATTCACTTTGATTTATTGCGCTATCTCTAATAGCACCCGAGATATCACCAGATATATATTGGATTTTTCCCTGACCCTGAGTGTCCGGTCCCATGTGACTGTGGTTTTCTCGGCCCCTGGTTGTCCCAGGTCGTTCCCGCTGGCCAGATTCATGCGCCAGGGACCGCTACAGATCAGGCACTTTGATTTATTGCGCTATCTGTAATAGCACCCGAGTTATCACCAGATATATATTGGATTTTTCCCTGACCCTGAGTGTCCGGCCCCATGAGACGGTGGTTTTCTCGGCCCGTGGTGGTCCGAGGTCGTTCCGGCTGCACAGATTCATGCGCCAGGGCCTCCTGCAGATAATTCACTTTGGTTTATTGCGCTATCTCTAATAGCACCCGGGATATCACCAGATATATATTGGATTTTTCCCTGACCCTGACAGTCCGGCCCCATGAGACGGTGATTTTCTCGGCCCCTGGTGGTCCGAGGTCGATGCCGCTGCACAGATTCATGCGCCAGGGACTCCTTCAGACAATGCACTTTGGTTTATTGCGCTATCTTTAATAGCACCCGGGATATCACCAGATATATATTGGATTTTTCCCTGACCCTGACAGTCCGGCCCCATGTGTCGATGGTTTCCTCGGTCCCTCGTGGTCCGTGGTCGATCCCGCTGCACAGATTCATGCGCCAGTTCCTCCTGCAGACAATGCACTTTGGTTTATTGCGCTATCTCTAATAGCACCCGAGATATCACCAGAGATATATTGGATTTTTTCCTGACCCTGAGTGTCCGGCCCCATGAGCCGGTAGTTTTCTCGGCCCCTGGTGGTCCCAGGTCGTTCCCGCTGCACAGATTCATGCGCTAGGGCCTCCTGCAGACAATGCAATTGATTTATTGCGCTATCTCTAATAGCACCCGAAATATCACCAGATATATATTTCATTTTTCCCTGACCCTGACAGTCCGGCTTCATGAGTCGGTGATTTTCTCGGCCCCTGGTGGCCCGAGGTCGTTCCCGCTACACAGATTCATGCGCCAGGGCCTCCTGCAGACAATGCACTTTGATTTATTGCGCTATCTGTAATAGCACCCGAGATATCACCAGATATATATTGGATTTTTCCCTGACCCTGAGTGTCCGGTCCCATGTGACTGTGGTTTTCTCGGCCCCTGGTGGTCCGAGGTCGTTCCCGCTGCCCAGATTCATGCGCCACGGCCTCCTACAGACAATGCACTTTGATTTATTGCGCTATCCGTAATAGCACCCGAGGAAGCTCCATATATATGCTGGATTTTTACATGACTTTGGGTGACGGATACCGAAAATCTGTAATTTTCTCGTCCCGGTTGTCCGATGTCGTTCCCGCTGGCCAGACTCATGAGCCAGGGCCTCCTGCAGACAATGCACTTTGATTTATTGGGCTATCTGTAATAGCACCCGAGATATCACCAGATATATATTGGATTTTTCCCTGACCCTGAGTGTCCGACCCCATGAGACGGTGGTTCTCTCGACCCCTGGGGTCCGAGGTCGTTCCCGCTGCACAGATGCAAGCGCCAGGGCCTCCTGCAGATAATTCACAAAGGTTTCTTGCGCTATCTCTAATAGCACCCGAGATATCACTAGATATATGCTGGATTTTTACATGATCTTGGGTGACGGATTCCGAATATCTGTAATTTTCTCGGCCCCTGGTGGTCCGAGGTCGTTCCTGCTGCACAGATTCATTCGCCAGTTGCTCCTAGAGACAATGCACTTTGATTTATTGCGCTATCTCTAATAGCACCCGAGATATAACCAGATATATAATGGATTTTTCCCTGACCCTAAGTGTCCGACCCCATGAGACGGTGGTTTTCTCGGCCCCTGGTGGTCCGAGGTCGTTCCCACTGCACGGACTCATGCGCCAGGGCCACCTACAGACAATGCACTTTGGTTTATTGCGCTATCTCTAATAGCACCCGAGATATCACCAGATGTATGCTGGATTTTTACATGACCTTGGGCGACGGATTCCGAATATCTGTAATTTTCTCGGCGCCTGGTGGTCCGAGGTCGTTCCTGCTGCACAAATTCATTCGCCAGGACCTCCTGCAGGCAATGCACTTTGGTTTATTGCGCTATCTCTAATAGCTCCCGAGATATCACCAGATATATATTGGATTTTTCCATGACCCTGAGTGTCCGGCCCCATGAGACGGTGGTTTTCTCGGCCCCTGGTGGGTCGAGGTCGATCCCGCTGCACAGATTCATGCGCCAGGGCCCCCTGCAGATAATTCACTTTGATTTATTGCGCTATCTCTAATAACACCCGAGATATCACCATATATATATATGATTCTCCGCTGACATTGAGTGCCCGGCCCTATGAGACAGTGGTTTTCTCGGCCCCTGGTGGTCCGAGGTCGTTCCCGCTACACAGATTCATGCACGAGGGCCCCCTGCAGATAATTCACTTTGGTTTAGTGCGCTATCTGTAAGAGCACCCGAGATATCACCAGATATATATTGAATTTTTCCCCGACCCTGTGTGTCCGGCCCCATGTGTCGGTGGTTTTCTCGGTCCCTCGTGGTACGAGGTCGACCCCGCTGCACAGATTCATGCGCCAGGGTTCCCTGCAAATAATTTACTTTGATTTATTGCGCTATCTGTAATAGCACCCAAGATATCACCAGATGTATGGTGGATTTTTACATGACCTTGGGCGACGGATTCCGAATATCTGTAATTTTCTCGGCGCCTGGTGGTCCGAGGTCGTTCCTGCTGCACAAATTCATTCGCCTGGACCTCCTGCAGACAATGCACTTTGGTTTATTGCGCTATCTCTAATAGCTCCCGAGATATCACCAGATATATATCGGATTTTTCCCTGACCCTGACAGTCCGGCCCCATGAGACGGTGATTTTCTCGGCCCCTGGTGGTCCGAGGTCGAACCCGCTGCACAGATTCATGCGCCAGGGCCTCCTACAGACAGTACACATTGATTTATTGCGCTATCTGTAATAGCACCCGAGATATCACCAGATATATATTGGATTTTTCCCTGACCCTGAGCCTCCGACCCCATGAGACGGTGGTTTTCTCGGCCCCTGGTGGTCCGAGGTCGTTCCCGCTGCACAGATTCATGCGCCAGGGCCCCCTGCAGATAATTCACTTTGATTTATTGCTATATCTCTAATAGCACCCGAGATATCACCAGATATATATAGGATTTTTCCCTGACCCTGACAGTCCGGCCCCATGAGACGGTGACTTTCTCGGCCTCTGGTGGTCCGAGGTCGTTCCCGCTGCACAGATTCATGCGCCAGGACCTCCTACAGACAATGCACATTGGTTTATTGTGCTATCTTTAATAGCGCCCGAGATAGCACCAGATATATATTGGATTTTTCCTTGACCCTGACAGTCCGGCCCCATGTGTCGATGGTTTTCTCGGTCCCTCGTGGTCCGTTTTCGATCCCGCTGCACAGATTCATGCGCCAGTTCCTCCTGCAGACAATGCACTTTGGTTTATTGCGCTATCTCTAATAGCACCCGAGATATCACCAGAGATATATTGGATTTTTTCCTGACCCTGAGTGTCCGGCCCCATGAGACGGTAGTTTTCTCGGCCCCTGGTGGTCCCAGGTCGTTCCCGCTGCACAGATTCATGCGCTAGGGCCTCCCTCAGACAATGCAATTGATTTATTGCGCTATCTCTAATAGCACCCGAAATATCACCAGATATATATTTCATTTTTCCCTGACCCTGACAGTCCGGCCTCATGAGTCGGTGATTTTCTCGGCCCCTGGTGGTCCGAGGTCGTTCCCGCTACACAGATTCATGCGCCAGGGCCTCCTGCAGACAATGCACCTTGGTTTAGTGCGCTATCTCTAAAAGCACCCGAGATATCACCAGATATATATTGAATTTTTCCCCGACCCTGTGTGTCCGGCCCCATGTGTCGGTGGTTTTCTCGGCCCCTGGTGGTCCGAGGTCGTTCCCGCTGCCCAGATTCATGCGCCACGGCCTCCTACAGACAATGCACTTTGATTTATTGCGCTATCCGTAATAGCACCCGAGGAAGCTCCATATATATGCTGGATTTTTACATGACTTTGGGTGACGGATACCGAAAATCTGTAATTTTCTCGGCCCCTGGTGGTCCGAGGTCGTTCCTGCTGCACAGATTCATTCGCCAGTTGCTCCTAGAGACAATGCACTTTGATTTATTGCGCTATCTGTAATAGCACCCGAGATATCATCAGATATATATTGGATTTTTACATTACCTTGGGTGTCCGGCCCCATGAGACGGTGGTTTTCTCGGACCCTGGTGGTCCGAGGTCGTTGCCACAGCTTAGATTCATGCGCCAGGGCCTCCCGCAGACAATGCACTTTGATTTATCGCGCTATCTCTAATAGCACCCGAGATATAACCAGATATATAATGGATTTTTCCCTGACCATGACAGTCCGGCCCCATGTGTCGGTGGTTTTCTCGGCCCCTGGTGGTCCTAGGTCGTTCCCGCTGCACAGATTCATGCGCCAGAGCCTCCTGCAGATAATTCACCTTGGTTTATTGCGCTATCTCTAATAGAACCCGAGATATCACCAGATATATATTGGATTTTCCCCTGACCCTCAGTGTCCGGTCCCATGTGACTGTGGTTTTCTCGGCCCCTGGTGGTCCGAGGTCGTTCCCGCTGCCCAGATTCATGCGCCACGGCCTCCTACAGACAATGCACTTTGATTTATTGCGCTATCCGTAATAGCACCCGAGAAAGCTCCATATATATGCTGGATTTTTACATGACTTTGGGAGACGGATACCGAAAATCTGTAATTTTCTCGGCCCCTGGTTGTCCGATGTCGTTCCCGCTGGCCAGACTCATGAGCCAGGGCCTCCTGCAGACAATGCACTTTGATTTATTGGGCTATCTGTAATAGCACCCGAGATATCACCAGATATATATTGGATTTTTCCCTGACCCTGAGTGTCCGACCCCATGAGACGGTGGTTTTCTCGGCCCCAGGTGGTCCGAGGTCGTTCCCGCTGCACAGATTCATGCGCCAGGGCCTCCTACAGACAATGCACTTTGATTTATTGCGCTACCTGTAATAGCACCCGAGATATCACCAGATATATATTGGATTTTTCCCTGACCCTGAGTGTCAGGGCCCATGAACCGCTGGTTTTCTCGGCCCCTGGTGGTCCGAGGTCGTTCCCGCTGCACAGATTCATGCGCCAGGGCCTCCTGCAGATAATTCACTTTGGTTTATTGCGCTATCTCTAATAGCACCCGAGATATCACCAGATATATATTGGATTTTGCCCTGACCCTGAGTGTCCGGCCCCATGAGACTGTGGTTTTCTCGGCCCCTGGTGGTCCGAGGTCGTCCCCGCTGCACAGATTCATGCGCCAGGGCCTCCTACAGACAATGCACTTTGGTTTATTGCGCTACCTGTAATAGTACCCGAGATATCACCAGATATATATTGGACTTTTCCCTGACCCTGACAGTCCGGCCCCATGTGTCGATGATTTTCTCGTTCCCTCGTGGTCCGAGTACGATCCCGCTGAACAGATTCATGCGCCAGGGACTCCTGTAGATCATTCACTTTGGTTTATTGCGCTATCTCTAATAGCACCCGAGATATCACCAGATATATATTGAATTTTCCCCTGACCCTGAGTGTCCGGCCCCATGTGACTGTGGTTTTCTCGGCCCCTGGTGGTCCGAGGTCGTTCCCGCTGCACAGATTCATGCGCCACGGCCTCCTACAGACAATGCACTTTGATTTATTGCGCTATCCGTAATAGCACCCGAGATATCACCAGATATATATTGGATTTTCCCCTGACCCTCAGTGTCCGGTCCCATGTGACTGTGGTTTTCTCGGCCCCTGGTGGTCCGAGGACGTTCCCGCTGCACAGATTCATGCGCCAGGGCCTCCTGCAGATAATTCACTTTGGTTTATTGCGCTTTCTCTAATAGCACCCGAGATATCACCAGATATATATTGAATTTTCCCCTGACCCTCAGTGTCCGGTCCCATGTGACTGTGGTTTTCTCGGCCCCTGGTGGTCCGAGGTCGTTCCCGCTGCCCAGATTCATGCGCCACGGCCTCCTACAGACAATGCACTTTGATTTATTGCGCTATCCGTAATAGCACCCGAGAAAGCTCCATATATATGCTGGATTTTTACATGACTTTGGGTGACGGATACCGAAAATCTGTAATTTTCTCGGCCCCTGGTTGTCCGATGTCGTTCCCGCTGGCCAGACTCATGAGCCAGGGCCTCCTGCAGACAATGCACTTTGATTTATTGTGCTATCTGTAATAGCACCCGAGATATCACCAGATATATATTGGATTTTTCCCTGACCCTGAGTGTCCGGCCCCATGGGACGGTGTTTTTCTCGGCCCCTGGTGGTCCGAGGTCGTTCCCGCTGTCCAGATTCATGCGCCAGGGCCTCCTACAGACAATGCACTTTGATTTATTGCGCTATCTGTAATAGCACCCGAGATATCACCAGATATATATTGGATTTTCCCCTGACCCTGAGTGTCCGGCCCCATGAGACTGTGGTTTTCTCGGCCCCTGGTGGTCCGAGGACGTTCCCGCTGCACAGATTCATGCGCCAGGGACTCCTGCAGATAATTCACTTTGGTTTATTGCGCTATCTCTAATAGCACCCGAGATATCACCAGATATATATTGGATTTTTCCCTGACCCTGAGTGTCCGGCCCCATGAGGCGGTGGTTTTTTCGGCCCCTGGTGGTCCGATGTCGTTCTCGCTGCACAGATGCATGCGCCAGGGCCTCCTGCAGATAATTCACTTTGGTTTATTGCGCTATCTCTAATAGCTCCCGAGATATCACCAGATATATATTGGATTTTCCCCTGACCATGAGTGTCCGGCCCCATGAGACGGTTGTTTTCTCGGCCCGTGGTGGTCCGAGGTCGTTCCCGCTGCACAGATTCATGCGCCAGGGCCTCCTGCAGATAATTCACTTTGGCTTATTGCGCTATCTCTAATAGCAGCCGAGATATCACCAGATATATATTGGATTTTCCCCTGACCCTGAGTGACCGGCCCCATGAGACGGTGGTTTTCTCAGCCCCTGGTGGTCCGAGGTCGTTCCCGCTGGCCAGATCCATGCGCCAGGGCCTTCTACAGACAACGCACTTTGATTTATTGCGCTATCTCTAATGGCAACCGAGATATCACCAGATATATATTGCATTTTTCCCTGACCCGGAATGTCCGGCCCCATGAGACGTTGGTTTTCTTGGCCCCTGGTGGTCCAAGATCGTCCCGCTGCACAGATGCATGCGACAGGGCCTCCTACAGACAATGCACTTTGATTTATTGCGCTATCCGTAATAGCACCCGAGATATCACCAGATATATATTGGATTTTTCCCTGACCCTGAGTGTCCGGCCCCATGGGACGGTGGTTTTCTCGGCCCCTGGTGGTCCGAGGTAGTTCCCGCTGGCCAGACTCATGAGCCAGGGCCTCCTGCAGACAATGCACTTTGATTTATTGGGCTATCTGTAATAGCACCCGAGATATCACCAGATATATATTGGATTTTTCCCTGACCCTGAGTGTCCGACCCCATGAGACGGTGGTTTTCTCGACCCCAGGTGGTCCGAGGTCGTTCCCGCTGCACAGATTCATGCGCCAGGGCCTCCTACAGACAATGCACTTTGATTTATTGCGCTACCTGTAATAGCACCCGAGATATCACCAGATATATATTGGATTTTTCCCTGACCCTGAGTGTCAGGCCCCATGAACCGCTGGTTTTCTCGGCCCCTGGTGGTCCGAGGTCGTTCCCGCTGCACAGATTCATGCGCCAGGGCCTCCTGCAGATAATTCACTTTGGTTTATTGCGCTATCTCTAATAGCACCCGAGATATCACCAGATATATATTGGATTTTGCCCTGACCCTGAGTGTCCGGCCCCATGAGACTGTGGTTTTCTCGGCCCCTGGTGGTCCGAGGTCGTCCCCGCTGCACAGATTCATGCGCCAGGGCCTCCTACAGACAATGCACTTTGATTTATTGCGCTATCTGTAATAGCACCCGAGATATCACCAGATATATGCTGGATTTTTACATGACCTTGGGTGACGGATTCCGAATATCTGTAATTTTTTCGGCCACTGGTGGTCCGAGGTTGTTCCTGGGGCACAGATTCATTCGCCAGTGCCTCCAACAGACAATGCACTTTGATTTATTGCGCTATCTGCAATAGGACCCGAGATATCACCAGATATATATTGGATATTCCCCTGACGCTGAGTGTCCGGCCCCATGAGACTGTGGTTTTCTCGGCCCCTGGTGGTCCGAGGTCGTTCCCGCTGCACAGATGCATTCGCCAGTGCCTCCTACAGACAATGCACTTTGATTTATTGCGCTATCTGCAATAGCACCCGAGATATCACCAGATATATATTGGATATTCCCCTGACCCTGAGTGTCCGGCCCCATGAACCAGTGGTTTTCTCGGCCCCTGGTGGTCTGAGGTCGTTCCCGCTGCACAGATTCATGCGCCAGGGCCTCCTGCACATATTTCACTTTGGTTTATTGCGCTATCTCTAATAGCACCCGAGATATCACCAGATATATATTGTATTTTGCCCTGACCCTGAATGTCCGGCCCCATGAGACGGTGGTTGTCTCGGCCCCTGGTGGTCCGAGGTCGTTCCCGCTGCACAGATTCATGCGCCAGGGCCTCCTACAGACAATGCACTTTGGTTTATTGCGCTACCTGTAATAGTACCCGAGATATCACCAGATATATATTGGACTTTTCCCTGACCCTGACAGTCCGGCCCCATGTGTCGATGATTTTCTCATTCCCTCGTGGTCCGAGTACGATCCCGCTGAACAGATTCATGCGCCAGGGACTCCTGTAGATCATTCACTTTGGTTTATTGCGCTATCTGTAATAGCACCCGAGATATCACCAGGTATATATTGGATTTTTCCCTGACCCTGAGTATCCGGCCCCATGAGACGGTGGTTTACTCGGCCACTGGTGGTCCGAGGTCGCTCCCGCTGCACAGATTCATGCGCCAGGGCCTCCTGCACATAATTCACTTTGGTTTATTGCGCTATCTCTAATAGCACCCGAGATATCACCAGATATATATTGGATTTTTCCCTGACCCTGAGTGTCCGGCTCCATGAGACGGTGGTTTTCTCGGCCCCTGGTGGTCCGAGGTCATTCCCGCTGGCCAGATTCATGCGCCAGGGCCTCCTACAGACAATGCACATTGATTTATTGCGCTATCTGTAATAGCACCCGAGATATCACCAGATATATATTGGATTTTACCCTGACCCTGAGTGTCCGGCCCCATGTGACTGTGGTTTTCTCGGCCCCTGGTGTTCCGAGGTCGTCCGAGCTGCACAGATTCATTCGCCAGGGCCTCCTACAGACATGGCACTTTGATTTATTGTGCTATCTGTAATAGCACCCGAGATATCACCAGATATATATTGGATTTTTCCCTGACCCTGAGTGTCCGGCCCCATGAGACGGTGGTTTTCTCGGCCCCTGGTGGTCCGAGGTCGTTCCCGCTGTCCAGATTCATGCGCCAGGGCCTCCTACAGACAATGCACTTTGATTTATTGCGCTATCTGTAATAGCACCCGAGATATCACCAGATATATATTGGATTTTCCGCTGACCCTGAGTGTCCGGCCCCATGAGACTGTGGTTTTCTCGGCCCCTGGTGGTCCGAGGACGTTCCCGCTGCACAGATTCATGCGCCAGGGACTCCTGTAGATCATTCACTTTGGTTTATTGCGCTATCTCTAATAGCACCCGAGATATCACCAGATATATATTTGATTTTTCCCTGACCCTGAGTGTCCGGCCCCATGAGGCGGTGGTTTTTTCGGCCCCTGGTGGTCCGATGTCGTTCTCGCTGCACAGATGCATGCGCCAGGGCCTCCTGCAGATAATTCACTTTGGTTTATTGCGCTATCTCTAATAGCACCCGAGATATCACCAGATATATATTGGATTTTCCCCTGACCCTGAGTGTCCGGCCCCATGAGACGGTTGTTTTCTCGGCCCGTGGTGGTCCGCGGTCGTTCCCGCTGCACAGATTCATGCGCCAGGGCCTCCTGCAGATAATTCACTTTGGCTTATTGCGCTATCTCTAATAGCAGCCGAGATATCTCCAGATATATATTGGATTTTCCCCTGACCCTGAGTGTCCGGCCCCATGAACCAGTGGTTTTCTCGGCCCCTGGTGGTCCGAGGTCGTTCCCGCTGCACAGATTCATGCGCCAGGGCCTCCTGCACATATTTCACTTTGGTTTATTGCGCTATCTCTAATAGCACCCGAGATATCACCAGATATATATTGTATTTTGCCCTGACCCTGAATGTCCGGCCCCATGAGACGGTGGTTGTCTCGGCCCCTGGTGGTCCGAGGTCGTTCCCGCTGCACAGATTCAAGCGCCAGGGCCTCCTACAGACAATGCACTTTGGTTTATTGCGCTACCTGTAATAGTACCCGAGATATCACCAGATATATATTGGACTTTTCCCTGACCCTGACAGTCCGGCCCCATGTGTCGATGATTTTCTCGTTCCCTTGTGGTCCGAGTACGATCCCGCTGAACAGATTCATGCGCCAGGGACTCCTGTAGATCATTCACTTTGGTTTATTGCGCTATCTGTAATAGCACCCGAGATATCACCAGATATATATTGGATTTTTCCCTGACCCTGAGTATCCGGCCCCATGAGACGGTGGTTTACTCGGCCACTGGTGGTCCGAGGTCGCTCCCGCTGCACAGATTCATGCGCCAGGGCCTCCTGCAGATAATTCACTTTGGTTTATTGCGCTATCTCTAATAGCACCCGAGATATCACCAGATATATATTGGATTTTTCCCTGACCCTGAGTGTCCGGCTCCATGAGACGGTGGTTTTCTCGGCCCCTGGTGGTCCGAGGTCATTCCCGCTGGCCAGATTCATGCGCCAGGGCCTCCTACAGACAATGCACATTGATTTATTGCGCTATCTGTAATAGCACCCGAGATATCACCAGATATATATTGGATTTTACCCTGACCCTGAGTGTCCGGCCCCATGTGACTGTGGTTTTCTCGGCCCCTGGTGTTCCGAGGTCGTCCGAGCTGCACAGATTCATTCGCCAGGGCCTCCTACAGACATGGCACTTTGATTTATTGTGCTATCTGTAATAGCACCCGAGATATCACCAGATATATATTGGATTTTTCCCTGACCCTGAGTGTCCGGCCCCATGAGACGGTGGTTTTCTCGGCCCCTGGTGGTCCGAGGTCGTTCCCGCTGTCCAGATTCATGCGCCAGGGCCTCCTACAGACAATGCACTTTGATTTATTGCGCTATCTGTAATAGCACCCGAGATATCACCAGATATATATTGGATTTTCCGCTGACCCTGAGTGTCCGGCCCCATGAGACTGTGGTTTTCTCGGCCCCTGGTGGTCCGAGGACGTTCCCGCTGCACAGATTCATGCGCCAGGGACTCCTGTAGATCTTTCACTTTGGTTTATTGCGCTATCTCTAATAGCACCCGAGATATCACCAGATATATATTGTATTTTTCCCTGACACTGAGTGTCCGACCCCATGAGACGGTGGTTTTCTCGACCCCAGGTGGTCCGAGGTCGTTCCCGCTGCACAGATTCATGCGCCAGGGCCTCCTACAGACAATGCACTTTGATTTATTGCGCTATCTCTAATAGCACCCGAGATATCACCAGATATATATTGGATTTTGCCCTGACCCTGAGTGTCCGGCCCCATGAGACTGTGGTTTTCTCGGCCCCTGGTGGTCCGAGGTCGTCCCCGCTGCACAGATTCATGCGCCAGGGCCTCCTACAGACAATGCACTTTGATTTATTGCACTATCTGTAATAGCACCCGAGATATCACCAGATATATGCTGGATTTTTACATGACCTTGGGTGACGGATTCCGAATATCTGTAATTTTCTCTGCCACTGGTGGTCCGAGGTTGTTCCTGGGGCACAGATTCATTCGCCAGTGCCTCCAACAGACAATGCACTTTGATTTATTGCGCTATCTGCAATAGGACCCGAGATATCACCAGATATATATTGGATATTCCCCTGACCCTGAGTGTCCGGCCCCATGAGACTGTGGTTTTCTCGGCCCCTGGTGGTCCAAGGTCGTTCCCGCTGCACAGATGCATTCGCCAGTGCCTCCTACAGACAATGCACTTTGATTTATTGCGCTATCTGCAATAGCACCCGAGATATCACCAGATATATATTGGATATTCCCCTGACCCTGAGTGTCCGGCCCCATGAACCAGTGGTTTTCTCGGCCCCTGGTGGTCCGAGGTCGTTCCCGCTGCACAGATTCATGCGCCAGGGCCTCCTGCACATATTTCACTTTGGTTTATTGCGCTATCTCTAATAGCACCCGAGATATCACCAGATATATATTGTATTTTGCCCTGACCCTGAGTGTCCGGCCCCATGAGACGGTGGTTGTCTCGGCCCCTGGTGGTCCGAGGTCGTTCCGGCTGCACAGATTCATGCGCCAGGGCCTCCTACAGACAATGCACTTTGGTTTATTGCGCTACCTGTAATAGTACCCGAGATATCACCAGATATATATTGGACTTTTCCCTGACCCTGACAGTCCGGCCCCATGTGTCGATGATTTTCTCTTTCCCTCGTGGTCCGAGTACGATCCCGCTGAACAGATTCATGCGCCAGGGACTCCTGTAGATCATTCACTTTGGTTTATTGCGCTATCTCTAATAGCACCCGAGATATCACCAGATATATATTGAATTTTCCCCTGACCCTCAGTGTCCGGTCCCATGTGACTGGTTTTTTCGGCCCCTGGTGGTCCGAGGTCGTTCCCGCTGCACAGATTCATGCGCCAGGGCCTCCTGCAGATAATTCACTTTGGTTTATTGCGCTATCTCTAATAGCACCCGAGATATCACCAGATATATATTGGATTTTTCCCTGACCCTGAGTGTCCGGCTCCATGAGACGGTGGTTTTCTCGGCCCCCGGTGGTCCGAGGTCGTTCCCGCTGGCCAGACTCATGAGCCAGGGCCTCCTGCAGACAATGCACTTTGATTTATTGCGCTATCTCTAATAGCACCCGAGATATCACCAGATATATATTGGATTTTGCCCTGACCCTGAGTGTCCGGCCCCATGAGACTGTGGTTTTCTCGGCCCCTGGTGGTCCGAGGTCGTCCCCGCTGCACAGATTCATGCGCCAGGGCCTCCTACAGACAATGCACTTTGATTTATTGCGCTATCTGTAATAGCACCCGAGATATCACCAGATATATGCTGGATTTTTACATGACCTTGGTTGACGGATTCCGAATATCTGTAATTTTCTCGGCCACTGGTGGTCCGAGGTTGTTCCTGGGGCACAGATTCATTCGCCAGTGCCTCCAACAGACAATGCACTTTGATTTATTGCGCTATCTGCAATAGGACCCGAGATATCACCAGATATATATTGGATATTCCCCTGACCCTGAGTGTCCGGCCCCATGAGACTGTGGTTTTCTCGGCCCCTGGTGGTCCGAGGTCGTTCCCGCTGCACAGATGCATTCGCCAGTGCCTCCTACAGACAATGCACTTTGATTTATTGCGCTATCTGCAATAGCACCCGAGATATCACCAGATATATATTGGATATTCCCCTGACCCTGAGTGTCCGGCCCCATGAACCAGTGGTTTTCTCGGCCCCTGGTGGTCCGAGGTCGTTCCCGCTGCACAGATTCATGCGCCAGGGCCTCCTGCACATATTTCACTTTGGTTTATTGCGCTATCTCTAATAGCACCCGAGATATCACCAGATATATATTGTATTTTGCCCTGACCCTGAGTGTCCGGCCCCATGAGACGGTGGTTGTCTCGGCCCCTGGTGGTCCGAGGTCGTTCCGGCTGCACAGATTCATGCGCCAGGGCCTCCTACAGACAATGCACTTTGGTTTATTGCGCTACCTGTAATAGTACCCGAGATATCACCAGATATATATTGGACTTTTCCCTGACCCTGACAGTCCGGCCCCATGTGTCGATGATTTTCTCGTTCCCTCGTGGTCCGAGTACGATCCCGCTGAACAGATTCATGCGCCAGGGACTCCTGTAGATCATTCACTTTGGTTTATTGCGCTATCTCTAATAGCACCCGAGATATCACCAGATATATATTGAATTTTCCCCTGACCCTCAGTGTCCGGTCCCATGTGACTGGTTTTTTCGGCCCCTGGTGGTCCGAGGTCGTTCCCGCTGGCCAGATACATGCGCCAGGGCCTCCTGCAGATAACTCACTTTGGTTTATTGCGCTATCTGTAATAGCACCCGAGATATCACCAGATATATATTGGATTTTTCCCTGACCCTGAGTATCCGGCCCCATGAGACGGTGGTTTACTCGGCCACTGGTGGTCCGAGGTCGTTCCCGCTGCACAGATTCATGCGCCAGGGCCTCCTGCAGATAATTCACTTTGGTTTATTGCGCTATCTCTAATAGCACCCGAGACATCACCAGATATATATTGGATTTTTCCCTGACCCTGAGTGTCCGGCTCCATGAGACGGTGGTTTTCTCGGCCCCTGGTGGTCCGAGGTCATTCCCGCTGCATAGATTCATGCGCCAGTGCCTCCTACAGACAATGCACTTTGATTTATTGCGCTATCTGTAATAGCACCAGAGATATCACCAGATATATATTGGATTATTCCCTGAACCAGAGTGTCCGGTCCCATGATACGGTGGTTTTCTCGGCCCGTGGGGGTCCGAGGTCGTTCCCGCTGCACAGATTCATGCGCCAGGGCCTCCTGCAGATAATTCACTTTGGTTTATTGCGCTATCTCTAATACCACCCGAGATATCACCAGATATATATTGGATTTTCCCCTGACCCTGAGTGTCCGGCCCCATGTGACTGTGGTTTTCTCGGCCCCTGGTGGTCCGAGGTCGTCCGAGCTGCACAGATTCATGCGCCAGGGACTCCTACAGACAATGCACTTTGATTTATTGTGCTATCTGTAATAGCACCCGAGATATCACCAGATATATATTGGATTGTCCCCTGACCCTGAGTGTCCGGCCCCATGAGACTGTGGTTTTCTCGGCCTCTGGTGGTCCGAGGTGGTTCCCGCTGGCCAGATTCATGCGCCAGGGCCTCCTACAGACAATGCCCTTTGATTTATTGCACTATCTGCAATAGCACCCGAGATATCACCAGATATATATTGGATATTCCCCTGACCCTGAGTGTCCGGCCCCATGAGACTGTGGTTTTCTCGGCCCCTGGTGGTCCGAGGTCGTTCCCGCTGCATAGATTCATGCGCCAGGGCCTCCTACAGACAATCCACTTTGATTTATTGCGCTATCTGTAATAGCACCCGAGATATCACCAGATATATATTGGATTTTTCCCTGACCCTGAGTGTCCGACCCCATGAGACGGTGGTTGTCGCGGCCCCTGGTGGTCTGAGGTCGTTCCCGCTGCACAGATTCATGCGCCAGTGCCTCCTACAGACAATGCACTTTGATTTATTGCGCTATCTGTAATAGCACCCGAGATATCACCAGATATATATTTGATTTTTCCCCGACCCTGAGTGTCCGGCCCCATCAGATGATGGTTTTCTCGTCCCCTGGTGGACCGAGGTCGTTCCCGCTGCACAGATGCATTCGCCAGTGCCTCCTACAGACAATGCACTTTGATTTATTGCGCTATCTGCAATAGCACCCGAGATATCACCAGATATATATTGGATATTCCCCTGACCCTGAGTGTCCGGCCCCATGAGACTGTGGTTTTCTCGGCCCCTGGTGGTCCGAGTTCGTTCCCGCTGCACTGATTCATGCGCCAGGGCGTCCTACGGTCAATGCACTTTGGTTTATTGCGGTATCTCTAATAGCACTCGTGATATCACAAGATATATATATTGGATTTTCCTCTGATCCTGAGTGTCCGGCCCCATGAGACTGTGGTATTCTCTTCCCCTGGTGATCCGAGGTCGTTCCCGCTGCACAGATTCATGCGCCAGGGCATCCTACAGACAATGCACTTTGGTTTATTGCGCTATATGCAATAGCACCCGAGATATCACCAGATATATATTGGATATTCCCCTGACCCTGAGTGTCCGGCCCCATGAGACGGTGGTTTTCTCGGCCCCTGGTGGTCCGAGGTCGTTCCCGCTGCACAGATTCATTCGCCAGGGCCTCCTGCAGATAATTCACTTTGGTTTATTGCGCTATCTCTAATAGCACCCGAGTTATCACCAGATATATATGGGATTTTCCCCTGACCCTGAGTGTCCGGCCCCATGAGACTGTGGTTTTCTCGGCCCCTGGTGGTCTGAGGTCGTTCCCGCTGCACAGATTCATGCGCCAGTGCCTCCTACAGACAATGCACTTTGATTAATTGCGCTATCTGTAATAGCACCCGAGATATCACCAGATATATATTGGATTTTTCCCTGACCCTGAGTGTCCGGACCCATGAGTCGGTGGTTTTCTCGGCCCCTGGTGGTCCGAGGTCGTTCCCGCTGCACAGATTCATGCGCCAGGGCCTCCTGCACTTAATTCACTTTGGTTTATTAGCTATCTCTAATAGCACCCGTGATCTCACCAGGTATATACTGGATTTTTACATGACCTTGGGTGACGGATACCGAAAATCTGTAATTTTCTCGGCCCCTGGTCGTCCGAGGTTCTTCCTGCTGCACAGATTCATGCCCAAGGGCCTCCTATGGACAATGCACTTTGGTTTATTGCGTTATCTATAATAACACCCGAGATATCACCAGATATATATTGGATTTTTCCCTGACCCTGAGTGTCCGGCCCCATGAGGCGGTGGTTTTCTCGGCCCCTGGTGGTCCGATGTCGTTCTCGCTGCACAGATGCATGCGCCAGGGCCTCCTGCAGATAATTAACTTTGGTTTATTGCGCTATCTCTAATAGCACCCGAGATATCACCAGATATATATTGGATTTTCCCCTGACCCTGACAGTCCGGCCCCACGAGGCGGTGATTTTCTCTGCTCCTGGTGGTCCGAGGTCGTTCCCGCTGAACAGAATCATGCGCCAGGGCTTCCTGCAGACAATGCACTTTGATTTATTGCGCTATCTATAATAGCACCCGAGATATCACCATATATATATTGGACTTTCCCCTGACCCTGAGTGTCCGGCCCCATGAGACGGTGGTTTTCTCGGCCCCTGGTGGTGCGAGGTCGTTCCCGCTGCACAGATTCATGCGCCAGGGCCTCCTACGGTCAATGCACTTTGGTTTATTGCGCTATCTCTAATAGCACCTGAGATATCACAAGATATATATTGGATTTTTCCCTGACACTGAGTGTCCGGCCCCATGAGACGGTGGTTTTCTCGGCCGCTGGTCGTCCGAGGTCGTTCCCGCTGCACAGATTCATGCGCCAGGGCCTCCTGCAGATGATTCACTTTGGTTTATGACGCTATCTCTAATAGCACCCGAGCTATCACGAGATATATATTGGATTTTTCCCAGACCCTGAGTGTCCGGCCCCATGAGACGGTGGTTTTCTCGGCCCCTGGTGTTCCGAGGTCGTTCCCGCTGCCCAGATTCATGCGCCAGGGCCTCCTACAGACAATGCACTTTGATTTATTGCGCTATCTGTAATAGCACCCGAGATATCACCAGATATATATTGGATTTTTCCCTGACCCTGAGTGTCCGGCCCCATGAGTCGGTGGTTTTCTCGGCCCCTGGTGGTCCGAGGTCGTTCCCGTTGCACAGATTCATGCGTCAGGGCCTCCTGCAGATAATTCACTTTGGTTTATAGCGCTATCTCTAATAGCACCCGAGATATCACCAGAAATATATTGGATTTTCTCCTGACCCTGAGTGTCCGGCCCAATGAGACGGTGGTTTTCTCGGCCCCTGGTGGTCCGAGGTCGTTCCCGCTGCACAGATTCATGCGCCAGGGCCTCCTGCAGATAATGCACTTTGATTTATTGCGCTATCTCTAATAGCACCCGAGATATCACCAGATATATATTGGATTTTCCCCTGACCCTGAGTGTCCGGTCCCATGAGACTGTGGTTTTCTCGGCTCCTGGTGGTCCGAGGTCGTTCCCGCTGCACAGATTCACGCGCCAGTGCCGCCTACAGACAATGCACTTTGATTAATTACGCTATCTGTAATAGCACCCGAGATATCACCAGATATATAATGGATTCTTCCCTGACCCTGAGTGTCCGGCCCCATGAGGCGGTGGTTTTCTCGGCCCCTGGTGGTCCGATGTCGTTCTCGCTGCACAGATGCATGCGCCAGGGCCTCCTGCAGATAATTCACTTTGGTTTATAGCGCTATCTCTAATAGCACCCGAGATATCACCAGAAATATATTGGATTTTCTCCTGACCCTGAGTGTCCGGCCCAATGAGACGGTGGTTTTCTCGGCCCCTGGTGGTCCGAGGTCGTTCCCGCTGCACAGATTCATGCGCCAGTGCCTCCTACAGACAATGCACTTTGATTAATTACGCTATCTGTAATAGCACCCGAGATATCACCAGATATATAATGGATTCTTCCCTGACCCTGAGTGTCCGGCCCCATGAGGCGGTGGTTTTCTCGGCCCCTGGTGGTCCGATGTCGTTCTCGCTGCACAGATGCATGCGCCAGGGCCTCCTGCAGATAATTAACTTTGGTTTATTGCGCTATCTCTAATAGCACCCGAGATATCACCAGATATATATAGGATTTTCCCCTGACCCTGACAGTCCGGCCCCACGAGGCGGTGATTTTCTCTGCTCCTGGTGGTCCGAGGTCGTTCCCGCTAAACAGAATCATGCGTCAGGGCTTCCTGCAGACAATGCACTTTGATTTATTGCGCTATCTCTAATAGCACCCGAGATATCACCAGATATATATTGGATTTTTCCCTGACCCTGAGTGTCCGGCCCCATGAGACGGTGGTTTTCTCGGCCCCTGGTGTTCCGAGGTCGTTCCCGCTGCCCAGATTCATGCTCCAGGGCCTCCTACAGACAATGCACTTTGATTTATTGCGCTATCTGTAATAGCACCCGAGATATCACCAGATATATATTGGATTTTTCCCTGACCCTGAGTGTCCGGCCCCATGAGTCGGTGGTTTTCTCGGCCCCTGGTGGTCCGAGGTCGTTCCCGTTGCACAGATTCATGCGTCAGGGCCTCCTGCAGATAATTCACTTTGGCTTATAGCGCTATCTCTAATAGCACCCGAGATATCACCAGAAATATATTGGATTTTCTCCTGACCCTGAGTGTCCGGCCCAATGAGACGGTGGTTTTCTCGGCCCCTGGTGGTCCGAGGTCGTTCCCGCTGCACAGATTCATGCGCCAGGGCCTCCTGCAGATAATGCACTTTGATTTATTGCGCTATCTCTAATAGCAGCCGAGATATCACCAGATATATATTGGGTTTTCCCCTGACCCTGAGTGTCCGGTCCCATGAGACTGTGGTTTTCTTGGCCCCTGGTGGTCCGAGGTCGTTCCCGCTACACACAAGCATGCGCCAGGGCCTCCTGCAGATAATTCACTTTGGTTTATTGCACTATCTCTAATAGCGCCCGAGATATCACCAGATATATATAGGATTTTCCCCTGACCCTGAGTGTCCGGCCCCATGAGACTGTGGTTTTCTCGGCCCCTGGTGGTCCGAGGTCTTTCCCGCAACACAGATGCATGCACCAGGGCCTCCTGCAGACAATGCACTTTGATTTATCGCGCTATCTGTAATAGAACCCGAGATATCACCAGATATATATTGGATTTTTACATGACATTGGGTGACGGATACCGAAAATCTGTAATTTTCTCGGCCCCTGGTGGTCCGAGGTCGTTCCTGCTTCACAGATTCATGCGCCAGGGCTTCCTGCAGACATTGCACTTTGATTTATCGCGCTATCTGTAATAGGATCCGAGATATCACCAGATATATGCTGGATTTTTACATGACCTTGGGTGACGGATACCGAAAATCTGTAATTTTCTCGGCCCCTGGTGGTCCGAGGTCGTTCCCGCTGCCCAGATTCATGCGCCAGTGCCTCCTACAGACAATGCACTTTGATTTATTGCCCTATCTCTAATAGCACCCGAGATATCACCAGATATATATTGGATTTTTCCCTGACCCTGAGTGTCCGGCCCCATGAGTCGGTGGTTTTCTCGGCCCCTGGTGGTCCGAGGTCGTTCCCGCTGCACAGATTCATGCGCCAGGGCCTCCTGCACTTAATTCACTTTGGTTTATTAGCTATCTCTAATAGCACCCGTGATCTCACCAGGTATATACTGGATTTTTACATGACCTTGGGTGACGGATACCGAAAATCTGTAATTTTCTCGGCCCCTGGTGGTCCGAGGTTCTTCCTGCTGCACAGATTCATGCGCAAGGGCCTCCTATGGACAATGCACTTTGGTTTATTGCGTTATCTATAATAACACCCGAGATATCACCAGATATATATTGGATTTTTCCCTGACCCTGAGTGTCCGGCCCCATGAGGCGGTGGTTTTCTCGGCCCCTGGTGGTCCGATGTCGTTCTCGCTGCACAGATGCATGCGCCAGGGCCTCCTGCAGATAATTAACTTTGGTTTATTGCGCTATCTCTAATAGCACCCGAGATATCACCAGATATATATTGGATTTTCCCCTGACCCTGACAGTCCGGCCCCACGAGGCGGTGATTTTCTCTGCTCCTGGTGGTCCGAGGTCGTTCCCGCTGAACAGAATCATGCGCCAGGGCTTCCTGCAGACAATGCACTTTGATTTATTGCGCTATCTCTAATAGCACCCGAGATATCACCATATATATATTGGACTTTCCCCTGACCCTGAGTGTCCGGCCCCATGAGACGGTGGTTTTCTCGGCCCCTGGTGGTGCGAGGTCGTTCCCGCTGCACAGATTCATGCGCCAGGGCCTCCTACGGTCAATGCACTTTGGTTTATTGCGCTATCTCTAATAGCACCTGAGATATCACAAGATATATATTGGATTTTTCCCTGACACTGAGTGTCCGGCCCCATGCGACGGTGGTTTTCTCGGCCGCTGGTCGTCCGTGGTCGTTCCCGCTGCACAGATTCATGCGCCAGGGCCTCCTGCAGATGATTCACTTTGGTTTATGACGCTATCTCTAATAGCACCCGAGATATCACCAGATATATATTGGATTTTTCCCTGACCCTGAGTGTCCGGCCCCATGAGACGGTGGTTTTCTCGGCCCCTGGTGTTCCGAGGTCGTTCCCGCTGCCCAGATTCATGCGCCAGGGCCTCCTACAGACAATGCACTTTGATTTATTGCGCTATCTGTAATAGCACCCGAGATATCACCAGATATATATTGGATTTTTCCCTGACCCTGAGTGTCCGGCCCCATGAGTCGGTGGTTTTCTCGGCCCCTGGTGGTCCGAGGTCGTTCCCGTTGCACAGATTCATGCGTCAGGGCCTCCTGCAGATAATTCACTTTGGTTTATAGCGCTATCTCTAATAGCACCCGAGATATCACCAGAAATATATTGGATTTTCTCCTGACCCTGAGTGTCCGGCCCAATGAGACGGTGGTTTTCTCGGCCCCTGGTGGTCCGAGGTCGTTCCCGCTGCACAGATTCATGCGCCAGGGCCTCCTGCAGATAATGCACTTTGATTTATTGCGCTATCTCTAATAGCACCCGAGATATCACCAGATATATATTGGATTTTCCCCTGACCCTGAGTGTCCGGTCCCATGAGACTGTGGTTTTCTCGGCTCCTGGTGGTCCGAGGTCGTTCCCGCTGCACAGATTCATGCGCCAGTGCCTCCTACAGACAATGCACTTTGATTAATTACGCTATCTGTAATAGCACCCGAGATATCACCAGATATATAATGGATTCTTCCCTGACCCTGAGTGTCCGGCCCCATGAGGCGGTGGTTTTCTCGGCCCCTGGTGGTCCGATGTCGTTCTCGCTGCACAGATGCATGCGCCAGGGCCTCCTGCAGATAATTAACTTTGGTTTATTGCGCTATCTCTAATAGCACCCGAGATATCACCAGATATATATTGGATTTTCCCCTGACCCTGACAGTCCGGCCCCACGAGGCGGTGATTTTCTCTGCTCCTGGTGGTCCGAGGTCGTTCCCGCTGAACAGAATCATGCGTCAGGGCTTCCTGCAGACAATGCACTTTGATTTATTGCGCTATCTCTAATAGCACCCGAGATATCACCAGATATATATTGGATTTTTCCCTGACCCTGAGTGTCCGGCCCCATGAGACGGTGGTTTTCTCGGCCCCTGGTGTTCCGAGGTCGTTCCCGCTGCCCAGATTCATGCGCCAGGGCCTCCTACAGACAATGCACTTTGATTTATTGCGCTATCTGTAATAGCACCCGAGATATCACCAGATATATATTGGATTTTTCCCTGACCCTGAGTGTCCGGCCCCATGAGTCGGTGGTTTTCTCGGCCCCTGGTGGTCCGAGGTCGTTCCCGTTGCACAGATTCATGCGTCAGGGCCTCCTGCAGATAATTCACTTTGGCTTATAGCGCTATCTCTAATAGCACCCGAGATATCACCAGAAATATATTGGATTTTCTCCTGACCCTGAGTGTCCGGCCCAATGAGACGGTGGTTTTCTCGGCCCCTGGTGGTCCGAGGTCGTTCCCGCTGCACAGATTCGTGCGCCAGGGCCTCCTGCAGATAATGCACTTTGATTTATTGCGCTATCTCTAATAGCACCCGAGATATCACCAGATATATATTGGGTTTTCCCCTGACCCTGAGTGTCCGGTCCCATGAGACTGTGGTTTTCTTGGCCCCTGGTGGTCCGAGGTCGTTCCCGCTACACACAAGCATGCGCCAGGGCCTCCTGCAGATAATTCACATTGGTTTATTGCACTATCTCTAATAGCGCCCGAGATATCACCAGATATATATAGGATTTTCCCCTGACCCTGAGTGTCCGGCCCCATGAGACTGTGGTTTTCTCGGCCCCTGGTGGTCCGAGGTCTTTCCCGCAACACAGATGCATGCACCAGGGCCTCCTGCAGACAATGCACTTTGATTTCTCGCGCTATCTGTAATAGAACCCGAGATATCACCAGATATATATTGGATTTTTACATGACATTGGGTGACGGATACCGAAAATCTGTAATTTTCTCGGCCCCTGGTGGTCCGAGGTCGTTCCTGCTTCACAGATTCATGCGCCAGGGCTTCCTGCAGACATTGCACTTTGATTTATCGCGCTATCTGTAATAGGATCCGAGATATCACCAGATATATGCTGGATTTTTACATGACCTTGGGTGACGGATACCGAAAATCTGTAATTTTCTCGGCCCCTGGTGGTCCGAGGTCGTTCCCGCTGCCCAGATTCATGCGCCAGTGCCTCCTACAGACAATTCACTTTGATTTATTGCCCTATCTCTAATAGCACCCGAGATATCACCAGATATATATTGGATTTTCCCCTGACCCTGACAGTCCGGCCCCACGAGACGGTGATTTTCTCGGCCCCTGGTGGTCCGAGGTCGTTCCCGCTGAACAGAATCATGCGCCAGGGCTTCCTGCAGACAATGCACTTTGATTTATTGCGATATCTCTAATAGCACCCGAGATAGCACCAGATATATATTGGATTTTTCCCTGACCCTGAGTGTCCGGCCCCATGAGGCGGTGGTTTTCTCGGCCCCTGGTGGTCCGATGTCGTTCTCGCTGCACAGATGCATGCGCCAGGGCCTCCTGTAGATAATTCACTTTGGTTTATTGCGCTATCTCTAATAGCACCCGAGATATCACCAGATATATATTGGATTTTCCCCTGACCCTGACTGTCCGGCCCCACGAGACGGTCATTTTCTCTGCTCCTGGTGGTCCGAGGTCGTTCCCGCTGAACAGAATCATGCGCCAGGGCTTCCTGCAGACAATGCACTTTGATTTATTGCGCTATCTCTAATAGCACCCGAGATAGCACCAGATATATATTGGATTTTCCCCTGACCCTGAGTGTCCGGCCCCATGAGACGGTGGTTTTCTCGGCCCCTGGTGGTGCGAGGTCGTTCCCGCTGCACAGATTCATGCGCCAGGGCCTCCTACGGTCAATGCACTTTGGTTTATTGCGCTATCTCTAATAGCACCTGAGATATCACAAGATATATATTGGATTTTTCCCTGACACTGAGTGTCCGGCCCCATGCGACGGTGGTTTTCTCGGCCGCTGGTCGTCCGAGGTCGTTCCCGCTGCACAGATTCATGCGCCAGGGCCTCCTGCAGATGATTCACTTTGGTTAATGGCGCTATCTCTAATAGCACCCGAGATATCACCAGATATATATTGGATTTTTCCCTGACCCTGACAGTCCGGCCCCATGAGACGGTGGTTTTCTCGGCCCCTGGTGGTCCGAGGTCGTTCCCGCTGCACAGATTCATGCGCCAGGGCCTCCTACGGTCAATGCACTTTGGTTTATTGCGGTATCTCTAATAGCACTCGAGATATCACAAGATATATATATTGGATTTTTCCCTGACCCTGAGTGTGCGGCCCCATGACACTGTGGTTTTCTCGGCCCCTGGTTGTCCGAGGTCGTTCCTGCTGCACAGATTCATGCGCCAGGGCCACCTGCAGACAATGCACTTTGATTTATCGCCCTGTCTCTAATGGCAACCGAGATATCACCAGATATATAATGGATTTTTCCCTTACCCTGACAGTCCTGTCCCATGAGACGGTGGTTTTCTCGGCCCCTGGTGGTCAGGGGTCGTTCCCGCTGCACAGATTCATGCGCCAGGGACTCCTACAGACAATGCACTTTGATTTATTGCGCTATCTGTAATAGCACCCGAGAAAGCACCATATATATGCTGGATTTTTACATGACTTTGGGTGACGGATACCGAAAATCTGTAATTTTCTCGGCCCCTGGTGGTCCGATGTCGTTCCTGCTGCACAGATTCATGCGCAAGGGCCTCCTACGGACAATGCACTTTGATTTATTGCGCTATCTCTAATGGCACCCGATATATCACCAGATATATATTGGATTTTTCCCTGACCCTGAGTGTCCGGCCCCATGAGACGGTGGTTTTCTCGGCCCCTGGTGGTCCGAGGTCGTTCCCGCTGCACAGATTCATGCGCCAGGGCCTCCTACGGTCAATGAACTTTGGTTTATTGCGCTATCTCTAGTAGCACCCGAGATATCACAAGATATATATTGGATTTTTCCCTGACCCTGAGTGTCCGGCCCCATGAGACGGTGGTTTTCTCTTCCCCTGGTGGTCCGAGGTCGTTCCCGCTGCACAGATTCATGCGCCAGTGCCTCCTACAGACAATGCACTTTGATTTATTGCGCTATCTCTAATAGCACCCGAGATATCACCAGATATATATTGGATTTTCCGCTGACCCTGAGTGTCCGGCCCCATGAGACTGTGGTTTTCTCGGCCCCTGGTGGTCCGAGGACGTTCCCGCTGCACAGATTCATGCGCCAGGGACTACTGTAGATCATTCACTTTGGTTCATTGCGCTATCTCTAATAGCACCCGAGATATCACCAGGTATATATTGGATTTTTCCCTGACCCTGAGTGTCCGGCCCCATGAGGCGGTGGTTTTCTCGGCTCCTGGTGGTCCGAGGTCGTTCCCGCTGGCCAGATTCATGCGCCAGGGCCTTCTACAGACAACGCACTTTGATTTATTGCGCTATCTCTAATGGCAACCGAGATATCACCAGATATATATTGCATTTTTCCCTGACCCTGAATGTCCGGCCCCATGAGACGTTGGTTTTCTTGGCCCCTGGTGGTCCAAGATCGTCCCGCTGCACAGATGCATGCGACAGGGCCCCCTGCAGATAATTCACTTTGGTTTATTGCGCTATCCCTAATAGCACCCGAGATATCACCAGATATATATTGGATTTTCCCCGGACCCTGAGTGTCCGGCCCCGTGAGTCGGTGGGTTTCTCGGCCCCTGCTGGTCCGAGGTCGTTCCCGCTGCCCAGATTCATGCGCCAGGGCCTTCTACAGACAATGCACTTTGGTTTATTGCGCTATCTCTAATAGCACCCGAGATATCACCAGATATATATTCGATTTTCCCCTGACCCTGAGTGTCCGGCCCCGTGAATCGGTGGGTTTCTCGGCCCCTGGTGGTCCGAGGTCGTTCCCGCTGGCCAGATTCATGCGCCAGGGCCTCCTACAGACAATGCAGTGTGATTTATTGCGCTATGTGTAATAGCACCCGCGATATCACCAGATATATATTGGATTATTCCCTGTCCCTGAGTGTCCGGCCCCATGAGACGGTGGTTTTCTCGGCCCCTGGTGGTCCGAGGTCATTCCCGCTGCCCAGATTCATGCGCCAGGGCCTCCTAGAGACAATGCACTTTGATTTATTGCGCTATCTGTAATAGCACCCGAGATATCACCAGATATATATTGGATTTTTCCCTGACCCTGAGTATCCGGCCCCATGAGACGGTGGTTTTCTCGGCCCCTGGTGGTCCGAGGTCATTCCCGCTGCCCAGATTCATGCGCCAGGGCCTCCTACAGACAATGCACTTTGATGTATTGCGCTATCTGTAATAGCACCCGAGATATCACCAGATATATATTGGATTTTCCCCTGACCCTGGGTGTCCGGCCCCATGAGACTGTGGTTTTCTCGGCCCCTGGTGGGCCGAGGTCGTTCCCGCTGGCCAGATTCATGCGCCAGGGCCTCCTACAGACAAGCACTTTGATTTATTGCGCTATCTCTAATAGCAGCCGAGATATCACCAGATATATATTGGATTTTCCCCTGACCCTGAGTGTCCGGCCCCATGAGACGGTGGTTTTCTCGGCCCCTGGTGGTCCGAGGTCGTTCCCGCTGCCCAGATTCATGCGCCAGGGCCTTCTACAGACAACGCACTTTGATTTATTGCGCTATCTCTAATGGTACCCGAGATATCACCAGATATATATTGCATTTTTCCCTGACCCTGAGTGTCCGGCCCCATGAGACGGTGGTTTTCTTGGCCCCTGGTGGTCCGAGGTCGTTCCCGCTGCATAGATTCATGCGCCAGTGCCTCCTACAGACAATGCACTTTGATTTATTGCGCTATCTGTAATAGCACCAGAGATATCACCAGATATATATTGGATTATTCCCTGAACCTGAGTGTCCGGTCCCATGATACGGTGGTTTTCTCGGCCCGTGGGGGTCCGAGGTCGTTCCCGCTGCACAGATTCATGCGCCAGGGCCTCCTGCAGATAACTCACTTTGGTTTATTGCGCTATCTCTAATACCACCCGAGATATGACCAGATATATATTGGATTTTCCCCTGACCCTGAGTGTCCGGCCCCATGTGACTGTGGTTTTCTCGGCCCCTGGTGGTCCGAGGTCGTCCGAGCTGCACAGATTCATGCGCCAGGGACTCCTACAGACAATGCACTTTGATTTATTGTGCTATCTGTAATAGCACCCGAGATATCACCAGATATGTATTGGATTTTTCCCTGACCCTGAGTGTCCGGCCCCATGAGACGGTGGTTTTCTCGGCCCCTGGTGGTCCGAGGTCGTTCCCGCTGTCCAGATTCATGCGACAGTGCCTCCTACAGACAATGCACTTTGATTTATTGCGCTATCTGTAATAGCAGCCGAGATATCACCAGAAATATATTGGATTTTCTCCTGACCCTGAGTGTCCTGCCCAATGAGACGGTGGTTTTCTCGGCCCCTGGTGGTCCGAGGTCGTTCCCGCTGCACAGATTCATGCGCCAGGGCCTCCTGCAGATAATGCACTTGGATTTATTGCGCTATCTCTAATAGCACCCGAGATATCACCAGATATATATTGGATTTTCCCCTGACCCTGAGTGTCCGGTCCCATGAGACTGTGGTTTTCTCGGCTCCTGGTGGTCCGAGGTCGTTCCCGCTGCACAGATTCATGCGCCAGTGCCTCCTACAGACAATGCACTTTGATTAATTACGCTATCTGTAATAGCACCCGAGATATCACCAGATATATAATGGATTCTTCCCTGACCCTGAGTGTCCGGCCCCATGAGGCGGTGGTTTTCTGGGCCCCTGGTGGTCCGATGTCGTTCTCGCTGCACAGATGCATGCGCCAGGGCCTCCTGCAGATAATTAACTTTGGTTTATTGCGCTATCTCTAATAGCACCCGAGATATCACCAGATATATATTGGATTTTCCCCTGACCCTGACAGTCCGGCCCCACGAGGCGGTGATTTTCTCTGCTCCTGGTGGTCCGAGGTCGTTCCCGCTGAACAGAATCATGCGTCAGGGCTTCCTGCAGACAATGCACTTTGATTTATTGCGCTATCTCTAATAGCACCCGAGATATCACCAGATATATATTGGATTTTTCCCTGACCCTGAGTGTCCGGCCCCATGAGACGGTGGTTTTCTCGGCCCCTGGTGTTCCGAGGTCGTTCCCGCTGCCCAGATTCATGCGCCAGGGCCTCCTACAGACAATGCACTTTGATTTATTGCGCTATCTTTAATAGAACCCGAGATATCACCAGATATATATTGGATTTTTACATGACATTGGGTGACGGATACCGAAAATCTGTAATTTTCTCGGCCCCTGGTGGTCCGAGGTCGTTCCTGCTTCACAGATTCATGCGCCAGGGCTTCCTGCAGACATTGCACTTTGATTTATCGCGCTATCTGTAATAGGATCCGAGATATCACCAGATATATGCTGGATTTTTACATGACCTTGGGTGACGGATACCGAAAATCTGTAATTTTCTCGGCCCCTGGTGGTCCGAGGTCGTTCCCGCTGCACAGATTCATGCGCCAGGGCCTCCTGCACTTAATTCACTTTGGTTTATTAGCTATCTCTAATAGCACCCGTGATCTCACCAGGTATATACTGGATTTTTACATGACCTTGGGTGACGGATACCGAAAATCTGTAATTTTCTCGGCCCCTGGTGGTCCGAGGTTCTTCCTGCTGCACAGATTCATGCGCAAGGGCCTCCTATGGACAATGCACTTTGGTTTATTGCGTTATCTATAATAAAACCCGAGATATCACCAGATATATATTGGATTTTTCCCTGACCCTGAGTGTCCGGCCCCATGAGGCGGTGGTTTTCTCGGCCCCTGGTGGTCCGATGTCGTTCTCGCTGCACAGATGCATGCGCCAGGGCCTCCTGCAGATAATTAACTTTGGTTTATTGCGCTATCTCTAATAGCACCCGAGATATCACCAGATATATATTGGATTTTCCCCTGACCCTGACAGTCCGGCCCCACGAGGCGGTGATTTTCTCTGCTCCTGGTGGTCCGAGGTCGTTCCCGCTGAACAGAATCATGCGCCATGGCTTTCTGCAGACAATGCACTTTGATTTATTGCGCTATCTCTAATAGCACCCGAGATATCACCATATATATATTGGACTTTCCCCTGACCCTGAGTGTCCGGCCCCATGAGTCGGTGGTTTTCTCGGCCCCTGGTGGTGCGAGGTCGTTCCCGCTGCACAGATTCATGCGCCAGGGCCTCCTACGGTCAATGCACTTTGGTTTATTGCGCTATCTCTAATAGCACCTGAGATATCACAAGATATATATTGGATTTTTCCCTGACACTGAGTGTCCGGCCCCATGCGACGGTGGTTTTCTCGGCCGCTGGTCGTCCGTGGTCGTTCCCGCTGCACAGATTCATGCGCCAGGGCCTCCTGCAGATGATTCACTTTGGTTTATGACGCTATCTCTAATAGCACCCGAGATATCACCAGATATATATTGGATTTTTCCCTGACCCTGAGTGTCCGGCCCCATGAGACGGTGGTTTTCTCGGCCCCTGGTGGTCCGAGGTCGTTCCCGCTGTCCAGATTCATGCGACAGTGCCTCCTACAGACAATGCACTTTGATTTATTGCGCTATCTGTAATAGCAGCCGAGATATCACCAGAAATATATTGGATTTTCTCCTGACCCTGAGTGTCCTGCCCAATGAGACGGTGGTTTTCTCGGCCCCTGGTGGTCCGAGGTCGTTCCCGCTGCACAGATTCATGCGCCAGGGCCTCCTGCAGATAATGCACTTGGATTTATTGCGCTATCTCTAATAGCACCCGAGATATCACCAGATATATATTGGATTTTCCCCTGACCCTGAGTGTCCGGTCCCATGAGACTGTGGTTTTCTCGGCTCCTGGTGGTCCGAGGTCGTTCCCGCTGCACAGATTCATGCGCCAGTGCCTCCTACAGACAATGCACTTTGATTAATTACGCTATCTGTAATAGCACCCGAGATATCACCAGATATATAATGGATTCTTCCCTGACCCTGAGTGTCCGGCCCCATGAGGCGGTGGTTTTCTGGGCCCCTGGTGGTCCGATGTCGTTCTCGCTGCACAGATGCATGCGCCAGGGCCTCCTGCAGATAATTAACTTTGGTTTATTGCGCTATCTCTAATAGCACCCGAGATATCACCAGATATATATTGGATTTTCCCCTGACCCTGACAGTCCGGCCCCACGAGGCGGTGATTTTCTCTGCTCCTGGTGGTCCGAGGTCGTTCCCGCTGAACAGAATCATGCGTCAGGGCTTCCTGCAGACAATGCACTTTGATTTATTGCGCTATCTCTAATAGCACCCGAGATATCACCAGATATATATTGGATTTTTCCCTGACCCTGAGTGTCCGGCCCCATGAGACGGTGGTTTTCTCGGCCCCTGGTGTTCCGAGGTCGTTCCCGCTGCCCAGATTCATGCGCCAGGGCCTCCTACAGACAATGCACTTTGATTTATTGCGCTATCTTTAATAGAACCCGAGATATCACCAGATATATATTGGATTTTTACATGACATTGGGTGACGGATACCGAAAATCTGTAATTTTCTCGGCCCCTGGTGGTCCGAGGTCGTTCCTGCTTCACAGATTCATGCGCCAGGGCTTCCTGCAGACATTGCACTTTGATTTATCGCGCTATCTGTAATAGGATCCGAGATATCACCAGATATATGCTGGATTTTTACATGACCTTGGGTGACGGATACCGAAAATCTGTAATTTTCTCGGCCCCTGGTGGTCCGAGGTCGTTCCCGCTGCACAGATTCATGCGCCAGGGCCTCCTGCACTTAATTCACTTTGGTTTATTAGCTATCTCTAATAGCACCCGTGATCTCACCAGGTATATACTGGATTTTTACATGACCTTGGGTGACGGATACCGAAAATCTGTAATTTTCTCGGCCCCTGGTGGTCCGAGGTTCTTCCTGCTGCACAGATTCATGCGCAAGGGCCTCCTATGGACAATGCACTTTGGTTTATTGCGTTATCTATAATAAAACCCGAGATATCACCAGATATATATTGGATTTTTCCCTGACCCTGAGTGTCCGGCCCCATGAGGCGGTGGTTTTCTCGGCCCCTGGTGGTCCGATGTCGTTCTCGCTGCACAGATGCATGCGCCAGGGCCTCCTGCAGATAATTAACTTTGGTTTATTGCGCTATCTCTAATAGCACCCGAGATATCACCAGATATATATTGGATTTTCCCCTGACCCTGACAGTCCGGCCCCACGAGGCGGTGATTTTCTCTGCTCCTGGTGGTCCGAGGTCGTTCCCGCTGAACAGAATCATGCGCCATGGCTTCCTGCAGACAATGCACTTTGATTTATTGCGCTATCTCTAATAGCACCCGAGATATCACCATATATATATTGGACTTTCCCCTGACCCTGAGTGTCCGGCCCCATGAGTCGGTGGTTTTCTCGGCCCCTGGTGGTGCGAGGTCGTTCCCGCTGCACAGATTCATGCGCCAGGGCCTCCTACGGTCAATGCACTTTGGTTTATTGCGCTATCTCTAATAGCACCTGAGATATCACAAGATATATATTGGATTTTTCCCTGACACTGAGTGTCCGGCCCCATGCGACGGTGGTTTTCTCGGCCGCTGGTCGTCCGTGGTCGTTCCCGCTGCACAGATTCATGCGCCAGGGCCTCCTGCAGATGATTCACTTTGGTTTATGACGCTATCTCTAATAGCACCCGAGATATCACCAGATATATATTGGATTTTTCCCTGACCCTGAGTGTCCGGCCCCATGAGACGGTGGTTTTCTCGGCCCCTGGTGTTCCGAGGTCGTTCCCGCTGCCCAGATTCATGCGCCAGGGCCTCCTACAGACAATGCACTTTGATTTATTGCGCTATCTGTAATAGCACCCGAGATATCACCAGATATATATTGGATTTTTCCCTGACCCTGAGTGTCCGGCCCCATGAGTCGGTGGTTTTCTCGGCCCCTGGTGGTCCGAGGTCGTTCCCGTTGCACAGATTCATGCGTCAGGGCCTCCTGCAGATAATTCACTTTGGTTTATAGCGCTATCTCTAATAGCACCCGAGATATCACCAGAAATATATTGGATTTTCTGCTGACCCTGAGTGTCCGGCCCAATGAGACGGTGGTTTTCTCGGCCCCTGGTGGTCCGAGGTCGTTCCCGCTGCACAGATTCATGCGCCAGGGCCTCCTGCAGATAATGCACTTTGATTTATTGCGCTATCTCTAATAGCACCCGAGATATCACCAGATATATATTGGATTTTCCCCTGACCCTGAGTGTCCGGTCCCATGAGACTGTGGTTTTCTCGGCTCCTGGTGGTCCGAGGTCGTTCCCGCTGCACAGATTCATGCGCCAGTGCCTCCTACAGACAATGCACTTTGATTAATTACGCTATCTGTAATAGCACCCGAGATATCACCAGATATATAATGGATTCTTCCCTGACCC
The DNA here is from genome assembly GCF_051020985.1 of Nomia melanderi. Lineage (NCBI taxonomy): Eukaryota > Metazoa > Arthropoda > Insecta > Hymenoptera > Halictidae > Nomia > Nomia melanderi. The sequence goes on from NW_027475203.1 coordinate 200,465, forward strand.
TGAGTGTCCGGCCCCATGAGGCGGTGGTTTTCTCGGCCCCTGGTGGTCCGATGTCGTTCTCGCTGCACAGATGCATGCGCCAGGGCCTCCTGCAGATAATTAACTTTGGTTTATTGCGCTATCTCTAATAGCACCCGAGATATCACCAGATATATATTGGATTTTCCCCTGACCCTGACAGTCCGGCCCCACGAGGCGGTGATTTTCTCTGCTCCTGGTGGTCCGAGGTCGTTCCCGCTGCCGAGATTCATGCGCCAGGGCCTCCTACAGACAATGCACTTTGATTTATTGCGCTATCTGTAATAGCACCCGAGATATCACCAGATATATATTGGATTTTTCCCTGACCCTGAGTGTCCGGCCCCATGAGTCGGTGGTTTTCTCGGCCCCTGGTGGTCCGTGGTCGTTCCCGTTGCACAGATTCATGCGTCAGGGCCTCCTGCAGATAATTCACTTTGGCTTATAGCGCTATCTCTAATAGCACCCGAGATATCACCAGAAATATATTGGATTTTCTCCTGACCCTGAGTGTCCGGCCCAATGAGACGGTGGTTTTCTCGGCCCCTGGTGGTCCGAGGTCGTTCCCGCTGCACAGATTCGTGCGCCAGGGCCTCCTGCAGATAATTCACTTTGGTTTATTGCACTATCTCTAATAGCGCCCGAGATATCACCAGATATATATAGGATTTTCCCCTGACCCTGAGTGTCCGGCCCCATGAGACTGTGGTTTTCTCGGCCCCTGGTGGTCCGAGGTCTTTCCCGCAACACAGATGCATGCACCAGGGCCTCCTGCAGACAATGCACTTTGATTTATCGCGCTATCTGTAATAGAACCCGAGATATCACCAGATATATATTGGATTTTTACATGACATTGGGTGACGGATACCGAAAATCTGTAATTTTCTCGGCCCCTGGTGGTCCGAGGTCGTTCCTGCTTCACAGATTCATGCGCCAGGGCTTCCTGCAGACATTGCACTTTGATTTATCGCGCTATCTGTAATAGGATCCGAGATATCACCAGATATATGCTGGATTTTTACATGACCTTGGGTGACGGATACCGAAAATCTGTAATTTTCTCGGCCCCTGGTGGTCCGAGGTCGTTCCCGCTGCCCAGATTCATGCGCCAGTGCCTCCTACAGACAATGCACTTTGATTTATTGCCCTATCTCTAATAGCACCCGAGATATCACCAGATATATATTGGATTTTCCCCTGACCCTGACAGTCCGGCCCCACGAGACGGTGATTTTCTCGGCCCCTGGTGGTCCGAGGTCGTTCCCGCTGAACAGAATCATGCGCCAGGGCTTCCTGCAGACAATGCACTTTGATTTATTGCGATATCTCTAATAGCACCCGAGATAGCACCAGATATATATTGGATTTTTCCCTGACCCTGAGTGTCCGGCCCCATGAGGCGGTGGTTTTCTCGGCCCCTGGTGGTCCGATGTCGTTCTCGCTGCACAGATGCATGCGCCAGGGCCTCCTGTAGATAATTCACTTTGGTTTATTGCGCTATCTCTAATAGCACCCGAGATATCACCAGATATATATTGGATTTTCCCCTGACCCTGACTGTCCGGCCCCACGAGACGGTCATTTTCTCTGCTCCTGGTGGTCCGAGGTCGTTCCCGCTGAACAGAATCATGCGCCAGGGCTTCCTGCAGACAATGCACTTTGATTTATTGCGCTATCTCTAATAGCACCCGAGATATCACCAGATATATATTGGATTTTCCCCTGACCCTGAGTGTCCGGCCCCATGAGACGGTGGTTTTCTCGGCCCCTGGTGGTGCGAGGTCGTTCCCGCTGCACAGATTCATGCGCCAGGGCCTCCTACGGTCAATGCACTTTGGTTTATTGCGCTATCTCTAATAGCACCTGAGATATCACAAGATATATATTGGATTTTTCCCTGACACTGAGTGTCCGGCCCCATGCGACGGTGGTTTTCTCGGCCGCTGGTCGTCCGAGGTCGTTCCCGCTGCACAGATTCATGCGCCAGGGCCTCCTGCAGATGATTCACTTTGGTTAATGGCGCTATCTCTAATAGCACCCGAGATATCACCAGATATATATTGGATTTTTCCCTGACCCTGACAGTCCGGCCCCATGAGACGGTGGTTTTCTCGGCCCCTGGTGGTCCGAGGTCGTTCCCGCTGCACAGATTCATGCGCCAGGGCCTCCTACGGTCAATGCACTTTGGTTTATTGCGGTATCTCTAATAGCACTCGAGATATCACAAGATATATATATTGGATTTTTCCCTGACCCTGAGTGTGCGGCCCCATGACACTGTGGTTTTCTCGGCTCCTGGTTGTCCGAGGTCGTTCCTGCTGCACAGATTCATGCGCCAGGGCCACCTGCAGACAATGCACTTTGATTTATCGCCCTGTCTCTAATGGCAACCGAGATATCACCAGATATATAATGGATTTTTCCCTTACCCTGACAGTCCGGTCCCATGAGACGGTGGTTTTCTCGGCCCCTGGTGGTCAGGGGTCGTTCCCGCTGCACAGATTCATGCGCCAGGGCCTCCTACAGACAATGCACTTTGATTTATTGCGCTATCTGTAATAGCACCCGAGAAAGCACCATATATATGCTGGATTTTTACATGACTTTGGGTGACGGATACCGAAAATCTGTAATTTTCTCGGACCCTGGTGGTCCGATGTCGTTCCTGCTGCACAGATTCATGCGCAAGGGCCTCCTACGGACAATGCACTTTGATTTATTGCGCTATCTCTAATGGCACCCGATATATCACCAGATATATATTGGATTTTTCCCTGACCCTGAGTGTCCGGCCCCATGAGACGGTGGTTTTCTCGGCCCCTGGTGGTCCGAGGTCGTTCCCGCTGCACAGATTCATGCGCCAGGGCCTCCTACGGTCAATGAACTTTGGTTTATTGCGCTATCTCTAGTAGCACCCGAGATATCACAAGATATATATTGGATTTTTCCCTGACCCTGAGTGTCCGGCCCCATGAGACGGTGGTTTTCTCTTCCCCTGGTGGTCCGAGGTCGTTCCCGCTGCACAGATTCATGCGCCAGTGCCTCCTACAGACAATGCACTTTGATTTATTGCGCTATCTCTAATAGCACCCGAGATATCACCAGATATATATTGGATTTTCCGCTGACCCTGAGTGTCCGGCCCCATGAGACTGTGGTTTTCTCGGCCCCTGGTGGTCCGAGGACGTTCCCGCTGCACAGATTCATGCGCCAGGGACTACTGTAGATCATTCACTTTGGTTCATTGCGCTATCTCTAATAGCACCCGAGATATCACCAGGTATATATTGGATTTTTCCCTGACCCTGAGTGTCCGGCCCCATGAGGCGGTGGTTTTCTCGGCTCCTGGTGGTCCGAGGTCGTTCCCGCTGGCCAGATTCATGCGCCAGGGCCTTCTACAGACAACGCACTTTGATTTATTGCGCTATCTCTAATGGCAACCGAGATATCACCAGATATATATTGCATTTTTCCCTGACCCTGAATGTCCGGCCCCATGAGACGTTGGTTTTCTTGGCCCCTGGTGGTCCAAGATCGTCCCGCTGCACAGATGCATGCGACAGGGCCTCCTGCAGATAATTCACTTTGGTTTATTGCGCTATCCCTAATAGCACCCGAGATATCACCAGATATATATTGGATTTTCCCCGGACCCTGAGTGTCCGGCCCCGTGAGTCGGTGGGTTTCTCGGCCCCTGCTGGTCCGAGGTCGTTCCCGCTGCCCAGATTCATGCGCCAGGGCCTTCTACAGACAATGCACTTTGGTTTATTGCGCTATCTCGAATAGCACCCGAGATATCACCAGATATATATTCGATTTTCCCCTGACCCTGAGTGTCCGGCCCCGTGAATCGGTGGGTTTCTCGGCCCCTGGTGGTCCGAGGTCGTTCCCGCTGGCCAGATTCATGCGCCAGGGCCTCCTACAGACAATGCAGTGTGATTTATTGCGCTATGTCTAATAGCACCCGCGATATCACCAGATATATATTGGATTATTCCCTGTCCCTGAGTGTCCGGCCCCATGAGACGGTGGTTTTCTCGGCCCCTGGTGGTCCGAGGTCATTCCCGCTGCCCAGATTCATGCGCCAGGGCCTCCTACAGACAATGCACTTTGATTTATTGCGCTATCTGTAATAGCACCCGAGATATCACCAGATATATATTGGATTTTTCCCTGACCCTGAGTATCCGGCCCCATGAGACGGTCGTTTTCTCGGCCCCTGGTGGTCCGAGGTCATTCCCGCTGCCCAGATTCATGCGCCAGGGCCTCCTACAGACAATGCACTTTGATGTATTGCGCTATCTGTAATAGCACCCGAGATATCACCAGATATATATTGGATTTTCCCCTGACCCTGGGTGTCCGGCCCCATGAGACTGTGGTTTTCTCGGCCCCTGGTGGGCCGAGGTCGTTCCCGCTGGCCAGATTCATGCGCCAGGGCCTCCTACAGACAAGCACTTTGATTTATTGCGCTATCTCTAATAGCAGCCGAGATATCACCAGATATATATTGGATTTTCCCCTGACCCTGAGTGTCCGGCCCCATGAGACGGTGGTTTTCTCGGCCCCTGGTGGTCCGAGGTCGTTCCCGCTGCCCAGATTCATGCGCCAGGGCCTTCTACAGACAACGCACTTTGATTTATTGCGCTATCTCTAATGGTACCCGAGATATCACCAGATATATATTGCATTTTTCCCTGACCCTGAGTGTCCGGCCCCATGAGACGGTGGTTTTCTTGGCCCCTGGTGGTCCGAGGTCGTTCCCGCTGCATAGATTCATGCGCCAGTGCCTCCTACAGACAATGCACTTTGATTTATTGCGCTATCTGTAATAGCACCAGAGATATCACCAGATATATATTGGATTATTCCCTGAACCTGAGTGTCCGGTCCCATGATACGGTGGTTTTCTCGGCCCGTGGGGGTCCGAGGTCGTTCCCGCTGCACAGATTCATGCGCCAGGGCCTCCTGCAGATAATTCACTTTGGTTTATTGCGCTATCTCTAATACCACCCGAGATATGACCAGATATATATTGGATTTTCCCCTGACCCTGAGTGTCCGGCCCCATGTGACTGTGGTTTTCTCGGCCCCTGGTGGTCCGAGGTCGTCCGAGCTGCACAGATTCATGCGCCAGGGACTCCTACAGACAATGCACTTTGATTTATTGTGCTATCTGTAATAGCACCCGAGATATCACCAGATATATATTGGATTTTTCCCTGACCCTGAGTGTCCGGCCCCATGAGACGGTGGTTTTCTCGGCCCCTGGTGGTCCGAGGTCGTTCCCGCTGCACAGATTCATGCGCCAGGGCCTCCTGCAGATAATGCACTTCGATTTATTGCGCTATCTCTAATAGCACCCGAGATATCACCAGATATATATTGGATTTTCCCCTGACCCTGAGTGTCCGGTCCCATGAGACTGTGGTTTTCTCGGCTCCTGGTGGTCCGAGGTCGTTCCCGCTGCACAGATTCATGCGCCAGTGCCTCCTACAGACAATGCACTTTGATTAATTACGCTATCTGTAATAGCACCCGAGATATCACCAGATATATAATGGATTCTTCCCTGACCCTGAGTGTCCGGCCCCATGAGGCGGTGGTTTTCTGGGCCCCTGGTGGTCCGATGTCGTTCTCGCTGCACAGATGCATGCGCCAGGGCCTCCTGCAGATAATTAACTTTGGTTTATTGCGTTTTCTCTAATAGCACCCGAGATATCACCAGATATATATTGGATTTTCCCCTGACCCTGACAGTCCGGCCCCACGAGGCGGTGATTTTCTCTGCTCCTGGTGGTCCGAGGTCGTTCCCGCTGAACAGAATCATGCGTCAGGGCTTCCTGCAGACAATGCACTTTGATTTATTGCGCTATCTCTAATAGCACCCGAGATATCACCAGATATATATTGGATTTTTCCCTGACCCTGAGTGTCCGGCCCCATGAGACGGTGGTTTTCTCGGCCCCTGGTGTTCCGAGGTCGTTCCCGCTGCCCAGATTCATGCGCCAGGGCCTCCTACAGACAATGCACTTTGATTTATTGCGCTATCTGTAATAGCACCCGAGATATCACCAGATATATATTGGATTTTTCCCTGACCCTGAGTGTCCGGCCCCATGAGTCGGTGGTTTTCTCGGCCCCTGGTGGTCCGAGGTCGTTCACGTTGCACAGATTCATGCGTCAGGGCCTCCTGCAGATAATTCACTTTGGCTTATAGCGCTATCTCTAATAGCACCCGAGATATCACCAGAAATATATTGGATTTTCTCCTGACCCTGAGTGTCCGGCCCAATGAGACGGTGGTTTTCTCGGCCCCTGGTGGTCCGAGGTCGTTCCCGCTGCACAGATTCATGCGCCAGGGCCTCCTGCAGATAATTCACTTTGGTTTATTGCACTATCTCTAATAGCGCCCGAGATATCACCAGATATATATAGGATTTTCCCCTGACCCTGAGTGTCCGGCCCCATGAGACTGTGGTTTTCTCGGCCCCTGGTGGTCCGAGGTCTTTCCCGCAACACAGATGCATGCACCAGGGCCTCCTGCAGACAATGCACTTTGATTTATCGCGCTATCTGTAATAGAACCCGAGATATCACCAGATATATATTGGATTTTTACATGACATTGGGTGACGGATACCGAAAATCTGTAATTTTCTCGGCCCCTGGTGGTCCGAGGTCGTTCCCGCTGAACAGAATCATGCGCCAGGGCTTCCTGCAGACAATGCACTTTGATTTATTGCGATATCTCTAATAGCACCCGAGATAGCACCAGATATATATTGGATTTTTCCCTGACCCTGAGTGTCCGGCCCCATGAGGCGGTGGTTTTCTCGGCCCCTGGTGGTCCGATGTCGTTCTCGCTGCACAGATGCATGCGCCAGGGCCTCCTGTAGATAATTCACTTTGGTTTATTGCGCTATCTCTAATAGCACCCGAGATATCACCAGATATATATTGGATTTTCCCCTGACCCTGACTGTCCGGCCCCACGAGACGGTCATTTTCTCTGCTCCTGGTGGTCCGAGGTCGTTCCCGCTGAACAGAATCATGCGCCAGGGCTTCCTGCAGACAATGCACTTTGATTTATTGCGCTATCACTAATAGCACCCGAGATATCACCAGATATATATTGGATTTTCCCCTGACCCTGAGTGTCCGGCCCCATGAGACGGTGGTTTTCTCGGCCCCTGGTGGTGCGAGGTCGTTCCCGCTGCACAGATTCATGCGCCAGGGCCTCCTACGGTCAATGCACTTTGGTTTATTGCGCTATCTCTAATAGCACCTGAGATATCACAAGATATATATTGGATTTTTCCCTGACACTGAGTGTCCGGCCCCATGCGACGGTGGTTTTCTCGGCCGCTGGTCGTCCGAGGTCGTTCCCGCTGCACAGATTCATGCGCCAGGGCCTCCTGCAGATGATTCACTTTGGTTAATGGCGCTATCTCTAATAGCACCCGAGATATCACCAGATATATATTGGATTTTTCCCTGACCCTGACAGTCCGGCCCCATGAGACGGTGGTTTTCTCGGCCCCTGGTGGTCCGAGGTCGTTCCCGCTGCACAGATTCATGCGCCAGGGCCTCCTACGGTCAATGCACTTTGGTTTATTGCGGTATCTCAAATAGCACTCGAGATATCACAAGATATATATATTGGATTTTTCCCTGACCCTGAGTGTGCGGCCCCATGACACTGTGGTTTTCTCGGCCCCTGGTTGTCCGAGGTCGTTCCTGCTGCACAGATTCATGCGCCAGGGCCACCTGCAGACAATGCACTTTGATTTATCGCCCTGTCTCTAATGGCAACCGAGATATCACCAGATATATAATGGATTTTTCCCTTACCCTGACAGTCCGGTCCCATGAGACGGTGGTTTTCTCGGCCCCTGGTGGTCAGGGGTCGTTCCCGCTGCACAGATTCATGCGCCAGGGCCTCCTACAGACAATGCACTTTGATTTATTGCGCTATCTGTAATAGCACCCGAGAAAGCACCATATATATGCTGGATTTTTACATGACCTTGGGTGACGGATACCGAAAATCTGTAATTTTCTCGGCCCCTGGTGGTCCGAGGTCGTTCCCGCTGCCCAGATTCATGCGCCAGTGCCTCCTACAGACAATGCACTTTGATTTATTGCCCTATCTCTAATAGCACCCGAGATATCACCAGATATATATTGGATTTTCCCCTGACCCTGACTGTCCGGCCCCACGAGACGGTCATTTTCTCTGCTCCTGGTGGTCCGAGGTCGTTCCCGCTGAACAGAATCATGCGCCAGGGCTTCCTGCAGACAATGCACTTTGATTTATTGCGCTATCTCTAATAGCACCCGAGATATCACCAGATATATATTGGATTTTCCCCTGACCCTGAGTGTCCGGCCCCATGAGACGGTGGTTTTCTCGGCCCCTGGTGGTGCGAGGTCGTTCCCGCTGCACAGATTCATGCGCCAGGGCCTCCTACGGTCAATGCACTTTGGTTTATTGCGCTATCTCTAATAGCACCTGAGATATCACAAGATATATATTGGATTTTTCCCTGACACTGAGTGTCCGGCCCCATGCGACGGTGGTTTTCTCGGCCGCTGGTCGTCCGAAGTCGTTCCCGCTGCACAGATTCATGCGCCAGGGCCTCCTGCAGATGATTCACTTTGGTTAATGGCGCTATCTCTAATAGCACCCGAGATATCACCAGATATATATTGGATTTTTCCCTGACCCTGACAGTCCGGCCCCATGAGACGGTGGTTTTCTCGGCCCCTGGTGGTCCGAGGTCGTTCCCGCTGCACAGATTCATGCGCCAGGGCCTCCTACGGTCAATGCACTTTGGTTTATTGCGGTATCTCAAATAGCACTCGAGATATCACAAGATATATATATTGGATTTTTCCCTGACCCTGAGTGTGCGGCCCCATGACACTGTGGTTTTCTCGGCCCCTGGTTGTCCGAGGTCGTTCCTGCTGCACAGATTCATGCGCCAGGGCCACCTGCAGACAATGCACTTTGATTTATCGCCCTGTCTCTAATGGCAACCGAGATATCACCAGATATATAATGGATTTTTCCCTTACCCTGACAGTCCGGTCCCATGAGACGGTGGTTTTCTCGGCCCCTGGTGGTCAGGGGTCGTTCCCGCTGCACAGATTCATGCGCCAGGGCCTCCTACAGACAATGCACTTTGATTTATTGCGCTATCTGTAATAGCACCCGAGAAAGCACCATATATATGCTGGATTTTTACATGACTTTGGGTGACGGATACCGAAAATCTGTAATTTTCTCGGCCCCTGGTGGTCCGAGGTCGTTCCCGCCGCCCAGATTCATGCGCCAGGGCCTCCTGCAGATAAGTCACTTTGGTTTATTGCGCTATCTCTAATAGCGCCCGAGATATCACCAGATATATTTTGGATTTTTCCCTGACCCTGAGTGTCCGGCCCCATGAGACGGTGGTTTTCTTGGCCCCTGGTGGTCAGAAGTCGTTCCCGCTGCACAGATTCATGCGCCAGAGCCTCCTACAGACAATGGACTTTGATTTATTGCGCTAACTGTAATAGCGCCCGAGATAACACCAGATATATATTGGATTTTCCTCTGACCCTGAGTGTCCGGCCCAATGAGACTGTGGTTTTCTCTTCCCCTGGTGGTCCGAGGTCTTTCCCGCAACACAGATGCATGCACCAGGGCCTCCTGCAGACAATGCACTTTGATTTATCGCGCTATCTGTAATAGAACCCGAGATATCACCAGATATATATTGGATTTTTACATGACATTGGGTGACGGATACCGAAAATCTGTAATTTTCTCGGCCCCTGGTGGTCCGAGGTCGTTCCTGCTTCACAGATTCATGCGCCAGGGCTTCCTGCAGACATTGCACTTTGATTTATCGCGCTATCTGTAATAGGATCCGAGATATCACCAGATATATATTGGATTTTTCCCTGACCCTGAGTGTCCGGCCCCATGAGGCGGTGGTTTTCTCGGCCCCTGGTGGTCCGATGTCGTTCTCGCTGCACAGATGCATGCGCCAGGGCCTCCTGTAGATAATTCACTTTGGTTTATTGCGCTATCTCTAATAGCACCCGAGATATCACCAGATATATATTGGATTTTCCCCTGACCCTGACTGTCCGGCCCCACGAGACGGTCATTTTCTCTGCTCCTGGTGGTGCGAGGTCGTTCCCGCTGCACAGATTCATGCGCCAGGGCCTCCTACGGTCAATGCACTTTGGTTTATTGCGCTATCTCTAATAGCACCTGAGATATCACAAGATATATATTGGATTTTTCCCTGACACTGAGTGTCCGGCCCCATGCGACGGTGGTTTTCTCGGCCGCTGGTCGTCCGAGGTCGTTCCCGCTGCACAGATTCATGCGCCAGGGCCTCCTGCAGATGATTCACTTTGGTTTATTTCGCTATCCCTAATAGCACCCGAGATATCACCAGATATATATTGGATTTTTCCCTGACCCTGAGTGTCCGACCCCATGAGACGTTGGTTATTTCGGCCCCTGGAGGGCCGAGGATGTTCCCGCTGCACAGATCCATGCGCCAGGGCCTCCTACAGACAATGCACTTTGATTTATTGCGCTATCTGCAATAGCACCCGAGATATCACCAGATATATATTGGATTTTCCCCTGACCCTGAGTGTCCGGCCCCATGAGACGGTGATTTTCTTGGCCCCTGGTGGTCCGAGGTCGTTCCCGCTGCAAACAAGCATGCGCCAGGGCCTCCTGCAGATAATACACTTTGGTTTATTTTGCTATCTCTAATAGCACCCGAGATATCACCAGATATATATTGGATTTTCCCCTGACACTCAGTGTCCGGCCCCATGAGACTGTGGTTTTCTCGGCCCCTGGTGTTCCGAGGTCGTTCCCGCTGCCCAGATTCATGCGCCAGGGCCTCCTCCAGACAATGCACTTTGATTTATTGCGCTATCTGTAATAGCACCCGAGATATCACCAGATATATATTGGATTTTTCCCTGACCCTGAGTGTCCGGCCCCATGAGACTGTGGTTTTCTCGGCCCCTGGTGGTCCGAGGTCGTTGCCGCTGCACAGATTCATGCGCCAGTGCCACCTACAGACAATGCACTTTGATTAATTGCGCTATCTGTAATAGCACCCGAGATATCACCAGATATATAATGGATTTTTCCTTGACCCTGAGTGTCCGGTCCCATGAGACGGTGGTTTTCTTCGCCCCTGGTGGTCCGAGGTCGTTCCCGCTGCACACAATCATGCGCCAGGGCCTCCTGCAGATAATTCACTTTGGTTTATTGCGGTATCACTAATAGCACCCGAGTTATCACCAGATATATATTGGATTTTCCCCTGACCCTGAGTGTCCGGCGCCATGAGATGGTGGTTTTCTCGGCCCCTGTTGGTCCGAGGTCGTTCCCGCTGCACAGATTCATACGCCAGGGCCTCCTGCAGACAATTCACTTTGGTTTACTGCGCTATCTCTAATAGCACCCGAGATATCACCAGATATATGCTGGATTTTTACATGACCTTGGGTGACGGATACCGAAAGTCTGTAATTTTTTTGGCCCCTGGTGTTCCGACGTCGTTGCTGCTGCACAGATTCATGCGCCAGGGCTTCCTGCAGACAATGCACTTTGATTTATCGCGCTATCTGAAATAGAAACCGAGAAATCACCAGTTATATATTCGATTTTTCCCTGACCCTGAGTGCCCGGCCCCATGAGACGGTGGTTTTCTCGGCTCCTGGTGGTCCGAGGTCGTTCCCGCTGCACAGATGCATGCGCCAGGGCCTCCTGCAGACAATGCAATCTGATTTATTGCGCTATCTGTAATAGCACCCGAGATATCACCAGATATATAATGGATTTTTCCCTGACCCTGAGTGTCCGGCCCCATGGGACGGTGGTTTTCTGGGCCCCTGGTGTTCCGAGGTCGTTCCAGCTGCCCAGATTCATGCGCCAGGGCCTCCTGCACTTAATTCACTTTGGTTTATTAGCTATCTCTAATAGCACCGGAGATATCACAAGATATATATTGGATTTTTCGCTGACCCTGAGTGTCCGGCCCCATGAGACGGTGGTTTTCTCGGCCCCTGGTGGTCCGAGGTCGTTGCCGCTGCACAGATTCATGCGCCCGTGCCTCCTGCAGACAATGCACTTTGATTAATCGCGCTATCTGTAATAGAACCCCAGATACCACCAGATATATATTGGATTTTTACATGACATTGGGTGACGGATACCGAAAATCTGTAATTTTCTCGGCCCCTGGTGGTCCGATGTCGTCAATGCGCCACAGATTCATGCGCCAATGCCTCCTACAGACAATGCACTTTGATTAATTGCGCTATCTGTAATAGCACCCGAGATATCACCAGATATATATTGGATTTTCCCCTGACCCTGAGTGTCCGGCCACATGAGACTGTGGTTTTCTCGGCCCCTGGTGGTCCGAGGTCGTTGCCGCTGCACAGATTCATGCGCCCGGGCCTCCTGCAGACAATGCACTTTGGTTTATTTCGCTATCGATAATAGCACCCGAGATATCACCAGATATATGCTGAATTTTTACATGACCTTGGGTGACGGATACCGAAAGTCTGTAATTTTTTTGGCCCCTGGTGTTCCGACGTCGTTGCTGCTGCACAGATTCATGCGCCAGGGCTTCCTGCAGACAATGCACTTTGATTTATCGCGCTATCTGAAATAGAAACCGAGAAATCACCAGTTATATATTCGATTTTTCCCTGACCCTGAGTGCCCGGCCCCATGAGACGGTGGTTTTCTCGGCCCCTGGTGGTCCGAGGTCGTTCCCGCTGCACAGATGCATGCGCCAGGGCCTCCTGCAGACAATGCAATCTGATTTATTGCGCTATCTGTAATAGCACCCGAGATATCACCAGATAAATATTGGATTTTTCCCCGACCCCGAGTGTCCGGCCCCATGAGACGGGGGTTTTCTCGGCCCCTGGTGGTCCGAGGTCCCTCCCGCTGCACAGATGCACGCGCCAGGGCCTCCTGCAGATAATTCACTTTGATTTATCGCGCTCTCTCTAATAGCACCCGAGATATTACCAGATATATATTGGATTTTTCCCTGACCCTGAGTCTCCGGCCCCATTAGACGGGGGTTTTCTCGGCCACTGGTGGTCCGAGGTCGTTCCCGCTGCACAGATTCATGCGCCAGGGCCTCCTGCAGACAATGCACTTTGATTTATTTCGCTATCCCTAATAGCACCCGAGATATCACCAGATATATATTTGATTTTTCCCTGACCCTGGGTGCCCGGCCCCATGTGTCGGTGATTTTCTCGGACCCTGGTGATCCGAGGTAGATACCGCTGCACAGATTCATGCGCCAGGGCCTCCTGCAGATAATTCACTTTGATTTATCGCGATATCACTAATAGCACCCGAGATATCACCAGATACATATTGGGTTTTTCCCCGACCATGAGTGTCCGGCCCCATGAGACGGTGGTTTTCTCGGCCCCTGGAGGTCAGAGGTCGTTCCCGCAGCACAGATTCATGCGCCAGGGCCTCCTACAGACAATGCACTTTGATTTATTGCGCTATCTCCAATAGCACCCGAGATATCACCAGATATATATTGGATTTTTCCCTGACCCTGGGTGCCCGGCCCCATGTGTCGGTGATTTTCTCGGACCCAGGTGGTCCGAGGTCGACCACGCTGCACAGATTCATGCGCCAGGGCCTCCTGCAGACAATGCACTTTGATATATCGCGCTATCTCTAATAGCACCCAAGATATCATCAGATACATCCTGGATTATTACATGACCTTGTGTGTCCGGCACCATGTGTCGGAGGTTTTCTCGGCCCCTGGTGGTCCGAGGTCGTTCCCGCTGCACAGACTCATGCGCCAGGGCTCCTTGCAGATAATTCACTTTGGTTTAGTGCGCTATCTGTAAGAGCACCCGAGATATCACCAGATATATGTTGGATTTTTCCCACACCCTGTGTGTCCGGCCCCATGAGACGGTGGTTTTCTCGGCCCCTGGTGGTCCGAGGTCGTTCCCGCTGCACAGATTCATGCGCCAGGGCCTCCTGCAGACAATGCACTTTGATTTATTTCGCTATCCCTAATAGCACCCGAGATATCACCAGATTTATATTGGATTTTTCCTTGACCCTGACAGTCCGGCCCCATGTGTCGATGGTTTTCTCGGTCCCTCGTTTTCCGTGGTCGATCCCGCTTCTCAGATTCATGCGCCAGGGCCTCCTGCAGACAATGCACTTTGATTTATTTCGCTATCCCTAATAGCACCCGAGATATCACCAGATATATATTGGATTTTTCCTTGACCCTGACAGTCCGGCCTCATGTGTCGATGGTTTTCTCGGTCCCTCGTGGTCCGTGGTCAATCCCGCTGCTCAGATTCATGCGCCAGTTCACCCTGCAGATAATTCACTTTGATTTATTGCGCTATCTCTAATAGCACCCGAGATATCACCAGATATATATTGGATTTTTCCCTGACCCTGAGTATCCGGCCCCATGAGACGGTGGTTTTCTCGGCCCCTGGTGGGCCGAGGTCGTTCCCGCTGGCCAGATTCATGCGCCAGGGCCTCCTACAGACAAGCACTTTGATTTATTGCGCTATCTCTAATAGCAGCCGAGATATCACCAGATATATATTGGATTTTCCCCTGACCCTGAGTGTCCGGCCCCATGAGACGGTGGTTTTCTCGGCCCCTGGTGGTCCGAGGTCGTTCCCGCTGCCCAGATTCATGCGCCAGGGCCTTCTACAGACAACGCACTTTGATTTATTGCGCTATCTCTAATGGTACCCGAGATATCACCAGATATATATTGCATTTTTCCCTGACCCTGAGTGTCCGGCCCCATGAGACGGTGGTTTTCTTGGCCCCTGGTGGTCCGAGGTCGTTCCCGCTGCACACAATCATGCGCCAGGGCCTCCTGCAGATAATTCACTTTGGTTTATTGCGGTATCACTAATAGCACCCGAGTTATCACCAGATATATATTGGATTTTCCCCTGACCCTGAGTGTCCGGCGCCATGAGATGGTGGTTTTCTCGGCCCCTGTTGGTCCGAGGTCGTTCCCGCTGCACAGATTCATACGCCAGGGCCTCCTGCAGACAATTCACTTTGGTTTATTGCCCTATCTCTAATACCACCCGAGATATCACCAGATATATATTGGATTTTCCCCTGACCCTGAGTGTCCGGCCCCATGTGACTGTGGTTTTCTCGGCCCCTGGTGGTCCGAGGTCGTCCGAGCTGCACAGATTCATGCGCCAGGGACTCCTACAGACAATGCACTTTGATTTATTGTGCTATCTGTAATAGCACCCGAGATATCACCAGATATATATTGGATTTTTCCCTGACCCTGAGTGTCCGGCCCCATGAGACGGTGGTTTTCTCGGCCCCTGGTGGTCCGAGGTCGTTCCCGCTGTCCAGATTCATGCGACAGTGCCTCCTACAGACAATGCACTTTGATTTATTGCGCTATCTGTAATAGCAGCCGAGATATCACCAGAAATATATTGGATTTTCTCCTGACCCTGAGTGTCCGGCCCAATGAGACTGTGGTTTTCTCGGCTCCTGGTGGTCCGAGGTCGTTTCCGCTGCACAGATTCATGCGCCAGTGCCTCCTACAGACAATGCACTTTGATTAATTACGCTATCTGTAATAGCACCCGAGATATCACCAGATATATAATGGATTCTTCCCTGACCCTGAGTGTCCGGCCCCATGAGGCGGTGGTTTTCTGGGCCCCTGGTGGTCCGATGTCGTTCTCGCTGCACAGATGCATGCGCCAGGGCCTCCTGCAGATAATTAACTTTGGTTTATTGCGCTATCTCTAATAGCACCCGAGATATCACCAGATATATATAGGATTTTCCCCTGACCCTGACAGTCCGGCCCCACGAGGCGGTGATTTTCTCTGCTCCTGGTGGTCCGAGGTCGTTCCCGCTGAACAGAATCATGCGTCAGGGCTTCCTGCAGACAATGCACTTTGATTTATTGCGCTATCTCTAATAGCACCCGAGATATCACCAGATATATATTGGATTTTTCCCTGACCCTGAGTGTCCGGCCCCATGAGACGGTGGTTTTCTCGGCCCCTGGTGTTCCGAGGTCGTTCCCGCTGCCCAGATTCATGCGCCAGGGCCTCCTACAGACAATGCACTTTGATTTATTGCGCTATCTGTAAGAGCACCCGAGATATCACCAGATATATATTGGATTTTTCCCTGACCCTGAGTGTCCGGCCCCATGAGTCGGTGGTTTTCTCGGCCCCTGGTGGTCCGAGGTCGTTCCCGTTGCACAGATTCATGCGTCAGGGCCTCCTGCAGATAATTCACTTTGGCTTATAGCGCTATCTCTAATAGCACCCGAGATATCACCAGAAATATATTGGATTTTCTCCTGACCCTGAGTGTCCGGCCCAATGAGACGGTGGTTTTCTCGGCCCCTGGTGGTCCGAGGTCGTTCCCGCTGCACAGATTCATGCGCCAGGGCCTCCTGCAGATAATGCACTTTGATTTATTGCGCTATCTCTAATAGCACCCGAGATATCACCAGATATATATTGGGTTTTCCCCTGACCCTGAGTGTCCTGTCCCATGAGACTGTGGTTTTCTTGGCCCCTGGTGGTCCGAGGTCGTTCCCGCTACACACAAGCATGCGCCAGGGCCTCCTGCAGATAATTCACTTTGGTTTATTGCACTATCTCTAATAGCGCCCGAGATATCACCAGATATATATAGGATTTTCCCCTGACCCTGAGTGTCCGGCCCCATGAGACTGTGGTTTTCTCGGCCCCTGGTGGTCCGAGGTCTTTCCCGCAACACAGATGCATGCACCAGGGCCTCCTGCAGACAATGCACTTTGATTTATCGCGCTATCTGTAATAGAACCCGAGATATCACCAGATATATATTGGATTTTTACATGACATTGGGTGACGGATACCGAAAATCTGTAATTTTCTCGGCCCCTGGTGGTCCGAGGTCGTTCCTGCTTCACAGATTCATGCGCCAGGGCTTCCTGCAGACATTGCACTTTGATTTATCGCGCTATCTGTAATAGGATCCGAGATATCACCAGATATATGCTGGATTTTTACATGACCTTGGGTGACGGATACCGAAAATCTGTAATTTTCTCGGCCCCTGGTGGTCCGAGGTCGTTCCCGCTGACAGATTCATGCGCCAGTGCCTCCTACAGACAATGCACTTTGATTTATTGCCCTATCTCTAATAGCACCCGAGATATCACCAGATATATATTGGATTTTCCCCTGACCCTGACAGTCCGGCCCCACGAGACGGTGATTTTCTCGGCCCCTGGTGGTCCGAGGTCGTTCCCGCTGAACAGAATCATGCGCCAGGGCTTCCTGCAGACAATGCACTTTGATTTATTGCGATATCTCTAATAGCACCCGAGATAGCACCAGATATATATTGGATTTTTCCCTGACCCTGAGTGTCCGGCCCCATGAGGCGGTGGTTTTCTCGGCCCCTGGTGGTCCGATGTCGTTCTCGCTGCACAGATGCATGCGCCAGGGCCTCCTGTAGATAATTCACTTTGGTTTATTGCGCTATCTCTAATACCACCCGAGATATCACCAGATATATATTGGATTTTCCCCTGACCCTGAGTGTCCGGCCCAATGTGACTGTGGTTTTCTCGGCCCCTGGTGGTCCGAGGTCGTCCGAGCTGCACAGATTCATGCGCCAGGAACTCCTACAGACAATGCACTTTGATTTATTGCGCTATCTCTACTGGCACCCGATATATATCCAGATATATATTGGATTTTTCCCTGACCCTGAGTGTCCGGCCCCATGAGACGGTGGTTTTCTCGGCCCCTGGTGGTCCGAGGTCGTTCCCGCTGCACAGATTCATGCGCCAGGGCCTCCTACGGTCAATGAACTTTGGTTTATTGCGCTATCTCTAGTAGCACCCGAGATATCACAAGATATATATTGGATTTTTCCCTGACCCTGAGTGTCCGGCCCCATGAGACGGTGGTTTTCTCGGCCCTTGGTGGTCCGAGGTCGTTCCCGCTGCACAGATTCATGCGCCAGGGCCTCCTGCAGATGATTCACTTTGGTTAATGGCGCTATCTCTAATAGCACCCGAGATATCACCAGATATATATTGGACTTTCCCCTGACCCTGAGTGTCCGGCCCCATGAGACCGTGGTTTTCACGGCCCCTGGTGGTCCGATGTCGTTCCCGCTGCACAGATTCATGCGCCAGGGCCTCCTGCAGATAATTCACTTTGGTTTATTGCGCTATCTCTAATAGCGCCCGAGATATCACCAGATATATTTTGGATTTTTCCCTGACCCTGAGTGTCCGGCCCCATGAGACGGTGGTTTTCTTGGCCCCTGGTGGTCAGAAGTCGTTCCCGCTGCACAGATTCATGCGCCAGAGCCTCCTACAGACAATGGACTTTGATTTATTGCGCTAACTGTAATAGCGCCCGAGATAACACCAGATATATATTGGATTTTCCTCTGACCCTGAGTGTCCGGCCCAATGAGACTGTGGTTTTCTCTTCCCCTGGTGGTCCGAGGTCGTTCCCGCTGCACAGATTCATGCGCCAGAGCCTCCTACAGACAACGGACTTTGATTTATTGCGCTATCTGTAATAGCACCCGAGATATCACCAGATTTATATTGGATGTTTCCCTGACACTGAGTGTCCGACCCCATGAGACGGTGGTTATTTCGGCCCCTGGAGGTCCAAGGATGTTCCCGCTGCACAGATTCATGCGCCATGGCCTCCTGCAGATAATTCACTTTGGTTTATTGCTCTATCTCTAATAGCACCCGAGATATCACCAGATATATATTGGATTTTCCCCTGACACTCAGTGTCCGGCCCCATGAGACTGTGGTTTTCTCGGCCCCTGGTTGCCCGTGGTCGTTCCCGCTGCACAGATTCATGCGCCCGTGCCTCCTACAGACAATGCACTTTGATTAATTGCGCTATCTGTAATAGCACCCGAGATATCACCAGATATATAATGGATTTTTCCCTGACCCTGAGTGTCCGGCCCCATGAGACGGTGGTTTTCTTGGCCCCTGGTGGTCAGAGGTCGTTTCCGCAGCACACAAGCATGCGCCAGGGCCTCCTGCAGATAATTCACTTTGGTTTATTTCGCTATCCCTAATAGCACCCGAGATATCACCAGATATATATTGGATTTTTCCCTGACCCTGAGTGTCCGACCCCATGAGACGTTGGTTATTTCGGCCCCTGGAGGGCCGAGGATGTTCCCGCTGCACAGATCCATGCGCCAGGGCCTCCTACAGACAATGCACTTTGATTTATTGCGCTATCTGCAATAGCACCCGAGATATCACCAGATATATATTGGATTTTCCCCTGACCCTGAGTGTCCGGCCCCATGAGACGGTGGTTTTCTTGGCCCCTGGTGGTCCGAGGTCGTTCCCGCTGCACACAAGCATGCGCCAGGGCCTCCTGCAGATAATACACTTTGGTTTATTTTGCTATCTCTAATAGCACCCGAGATATCACCAGATATATATTGGATTTTCCCCTGACACTCAGTGTCCGGCCCCATGAGACTGTGGTTTTTTCGGCCCCTGGTGTTCCGAGGTCGTTCCCGCTGCCCAGATTCATGCGCCAGGGCCTCCTCCAGACAATGCACTTTGATTTATTGCGCTATCTGTAATAGCACCCGAGATATCACCAGATATATATTGGATTTTTCCCTGACCCTGAGTGTCCGGCCCCATGAGACTGTGGTTTTCTCGGCCCCTGGTGGTCCGAGGTCGTTGCCGCTGCACAGATTCATGCGCCAGTGCCACCTACAGACAATGCACTTTGATTAATTGCGCTATCTGTAATAGCACCCGAGATATCACCAGATATATAATGGATTTTTCCTTGACCCTGAGTGTCCGGTCCCATGAGACGGTGGTTTTCTTCGCCCCTGGTGGTCCGAGGTCGTTCCCGCTGCACACAATCATGCGCCAGGGCCTCCTGCAGATAATTCACTTTGGTTTATTGCGGTATCACTAATAGCACCCGAGTTATCACCAGATATATATTGGATTTTCCCCTGACCCTGAGTGTCCGGCGCCATGAGATGGTGGTTTTCTCGGCCCCTGTTGGTCCGAGGTCGTTCCCGCTGCACAGATTCATACGCCAGGGCCTCCTGCAGACAATTCACTTTGGTTTACTGCGCTATCTGAAATAGAAACCGAGAAATCACCAGTTATATATTCGATTTTTCCCTGACCCTGAGTGCCCGGCCCCATGAGACGGTGGTTTTCTCGGCCCCTGGTGGTCCGAGGTCGTTCCCGCTGCACAGATGCATGCGCCAGGGCCTCCTGCAGACAATGCAATCTGATTTATTGCGCTATCTGTAATAGCACCCGAGATATCACCAGATAAATATTGGATTTTTCCCCGACCCTGAGTGTCCGGCCCCATGAGACGGGGGTTTTCTCGGCCCCTGGTGGTCCGAGGTCCCTCCCGCTGCACAGATGCACGCGCCAGGGCCTCCTGCAGATAATTCACTTTGATTTATTGCGCTATCTCTAATAGCACCCGAGATATCACCAGATATATTTTGGATTTTTCCCTGACCCTGAGTGTCCGGCCCCATGAGACGGTGGTTTTCTCGGCCCCTGGTGGTCCGAGGTCGTTCCTCCAGTACAGATTCATGCGCCAGGGTCTCCTACAGTCAATGCACTTTGATTTATTGCGCTATCTGTAATAGCGCTCGAGATAACACCAGATATATATTGGATTTTCATCTGACCCTGAGTGTCCGGCCGAATGAGACTGTGGTTTTCTCTTCCCCTGGTGCTCCGAGGTCGTTCCCGCTGCACAGATTCATGCGCCAGGGCGTCCTGCAGACAATGCACTTTGGTTTATTTCGCTATCGATAATAGCACCCGAGATATCACCAGATATATATTGGATTTTCCCCTGACACTCAGTGTCCGGCCCCATGAGACTGTGGTTTTCTCGGCCCCTGGTGGTCCGAGGTCGTTCCCGTTGCATAGATTCATGCGCGAGGGCCTCCTGCAGATAATTCACTTTGGTTTATTGCGCTATCTCTAATAGCACCCGAGATATCACCAGAAATATATTGGATTTTCCCCTGACCCTGAGTGTCCGGCCCCATGAGACTGTGGTTTTCTCGGCCCCTGGTGGTCCGAGGTCGTTGCCGCTGCACAGATTCATGCGCCCGTGCCTCCTACAGACAATGCACTTTGATTAATTGCGCTATCTGTAATAGCACCCGAGATATCACCAGATATATAATGGATTTTTCCCTGACCCTGAGTGTCCGGCCCCATGGGACGGTGGTTTTCTGGGCCCCTGGTGTTCCGAGGTCGTTCCAGCTGCCCAGATTCATGCGCCAGGGCCTCCTGCACTTAATTCACTTTGGTTTATTAGCTATCTCTAATAGCACCGGAGATATCACAAGATATATATTGGATTTTTCGCTGACCCTGAGTGTCCGGCCCCATGAGACGGTGGTTTTCTCG
This sequence comes from Nomia melanderi, assembly GCF_051020985.1. Lineage (NCBI taxonomy): Eukaryota > Metazoa > Arthropoda > Insecta > Hymenoptera > Halictidae > Nomia > Nomia melanderi. The sequence continues at coordinate 222,025 of NW_027475203.1, forward strand.
GCCCCTGGTGGTCCGAGGTCGTTGCCGCTGCACAGATTCATGCGCCCGTGCCTCCTGCAGACAATGCACTTTGATTAATCGCGCTATCTGTAATAGAACCCCAGATACCACCAGATATATATTGGATTTTTACATGACATTGGGTGACGGATACCGAAAATCTGTAATTTTCTCGGCCCCTGGTGGTCCGATGTCGTCAATGCGCCACAGATTCATGCGCCAATGCCTCCTACAGACAATGCACTTTGATTAATTGCGCTATCTGTAATAGCACCCGAGATATCACCAGATATATATTGGATTTTCCCCTGACCCTGAGTGTCCGGCCACATGAGACTGTGGTTTTCTCGGCCCCTGGTGGTCCGAGGTCGTTGCCGCTGCACAGATTCATGCGCCCGGGCCTCCTGCAGACAATGCACATTGGTTTATTGCGCTATCTCTAATAGCACCCGAGATATCACCAGATGTATGCTGGATTTTTCCCTGATCCTGAGTGTCCGGCCCCATGAGACCGTGGTTTTCTGGGCCACTGGTGGTCAGAGGTCGTTCCCGCGGCACAGATGCATGCGCCAGGGCCTCCTGCAGATAATTCACTTTGATTTATCGCGCTATCTGTAATAGCACCCGAGAAAGCACCATATATATGCTGGATTTTTACATGACTTTCGGTGACGGATACGGAAAATCTGTAATTTTCTCGGCCCCTGGTGGTCCGATGTCGTTCCTGCTGCACAGATGCATGCGCCAGTGCCTCCGGCAGATAATTCACTTTGATTTACCGCGCTATCTGTAATAGCACCTGAGATATCACCAGATATATATTGGATTTTTCCCTGACCATGAGTGTCCGGCCCCATGAGACGGTGATTTTCTCGGCACCTGGTGGTCCGAGGTCGTTGCCGCTGCACAGAAATATGCGCCAGGGCTTCCTGCAGAAAATGCACTTTGATTTATTGCGCTATCTCTAATAGCACCCGAGATATCACCAGATATATATTGGATTTTTCGCTGACCCTGAGTGTCCGGCCCCATGAGACGGTGGTTTCCTCGGCCCCTGGTGGTCCGAGGTCGTTCCCGCTGCACAGATTCATGCGCCAGGGCCGACTACGGTCAATGCACTTTGGTTTATTGCGCTATCTCTAATAGCACCCGAGATATCACCAGATATATATTGGATTTTTCGCTGACCCTGAGTGTCCGGCCCCATGAGACGGTGGTTTTCTCGGCCCCTGGTGTTCCGAGGTCGTTCCCGCTACACAGATGCATTCGCCAGGGCCTCCTGCAGATAATTCACCTGGATTTACCGCGCTATCTGTAATAGCACCTGAGATATCACCAGATATATATTGGATTTTTCCCTGACCATGAGTGTCCGGCCCCATGAGACGGTGATTTTCTCGGCACCTGGTGGTCCGAGGTCGTTCCCGCTGCACAGAAATATGCGCCAGGGCTTCCTGCAGAAAATGCACTTTGATTTATTGCGCTATCTCTAATAGCACCCGAGATATCACCAGATATATAATGGATTTTTCCCTTACCCTGACAGTCCGGTCCCATGAGACGGTGGTTTTCTCGGCCCCTGGTGGTCAGGGGTCGTTCCCGCTGCACAGATTCATGCGCCAGGGCCTCCTACAGACAATGCACTTTGATTTATTGCGCTATCTGTAATAGCACCCGAGAAAGCACCATATATATGCTGGATTTTTACATGACTTTGGGTGACGGATACCGAAAATCTGTAATTTTCTCGGCCCCTGGTGGTCCGATGTCGTTCCTGCTGCACAGATTCATGCGCAAGGGCCGCCTACGGGCAATGCACTTTGATTTATTGCGCTATCTGTAATAGCACACGAGATATCACCAGATATATATTGGATTTTCCCCTGACCCTGAGTGTCCGGCCCCATGAGACGGTGGATTTATCGGCCTCTGGTGGTCCGAGGTCTTTCTCGCTGCACAGATTCATGCGTCAGGGCCTCCTGCAGACAATGCACTTTGCTTTATCGCGCTATCTCTAATAGCACCCGAGATATCACCAGATGTATGCTGGATTTTTCCCTGATCCTGAGTGTCCGGCCCCATGAGACCGTGGTTTTCTGGGCCACTGGTGGTCAGAGGTCGTTCCCGCGGCACAGATGCATGCGCCAGGGCCTCCTGCAGATAATTCACTTTGATTTATCGCGCTATCTGTAATAGCACCCGAGAAAGCACCATATATATGCTGGATTTTTACATGACTTTCGGTGACGGATACGGAAAATCTGTAATTTTCTCGGCCCCTGGTGGTCCGATGTCGTTCCTGCTGCACAGATGCATGCGCCAGTGCCTCCGGCAGATAATTCACTTTGATTTACCGCGCTATCTGTAATAGCACCTGAGATATCACCAGATATATATTGGATTTTTCCCTGACCATGAGTGTCCGGCCCCATGAGACGGTGATTTTCTCGGCACCTGGTGGTCCGAGGTCGTTGCCGCTGCACAGAAATATGCGCCAGGGCTTCCTGCAGAAAATGCACTTTGATTTATTGCGCTATCTCTAATAGCACCCGAGATATCACCAGATATATATTGGATTTTTCGCTGACCCTGAGTGTCCGGCCCCATGAGACGGTGGTTTCCTCGGCCCCTGGTGGTCCGAGGTCGTTCCCGCTGCACAGATTCATGCGCCAGGGCCGACTACGGTCAATGCACTTTGGTTTATTGCGCTATCTCTAATAGCACCCGAGATATCACAAGATATATATTGGATTTTTCCCTGACCATGAGTGTCCGGCCCCATGAGACGGTGATTTTCTCGGCACCTGGTGGTCCGAGGTCGTTCCCGCTGCACAGAAATATGCGCCAGGGCTTCCTGCAGAAAATGCACTTTGATTTATTGCGCTATCTCTAATAGCACCCGAGATATCACCAGATATATATTGGATTTTTCGCTGACCCTGAGTGTCCGGCCCCATGAGACGGTGGTTTTCTCGGCCCCTGGTGTTCCGAGGTCGTTCCCGCTACACAGATGCATTCGCCAGGGCCTCCTGCAGATAATTCACCTGGATTTACCGCGCTATCTGTAATAGCACCTGAGATATCACCAGATATATATTGGATTTTTCCCTGACCATGAGTGTCCGGCCCCATGAGACGGTGATTTTCTCGGCACCTGGTGGTCCGAGGTCGTTCCCGCTGCACAGAAATATGCGCCAGGGCTTCCTGCAGAAAATGCACTTTGATTTATTGCGCTATCTCTAATAGCACCCGAGATATCACCAGATATATAATGGATTTTTCCCTTACCCTGACAGTCCGGTCCCATGAGACGGTGGTTTTCTCGGCCCCTGGTGGTCAGGGGTCGTTCCCGCTGCACAGATTCATGCGCCAGGGCCTCCTACAGACAATGCACTTTGATTTATTGCGCTATCTGTAATAGCACCCGAGAAAGCACCATATATATGCTGGATTTTTACATGACTTTGGGTGACGGATACCGAAAATCTGTAATTTTCTCGGCCCCTGGTGGTCCGATGTCGTTCCTGCTGCACAGATTCATGCGCAAGGGCCGCCTACGGACAACGCACTTTGATTTATTGCGCTATCTGTAATAGCACACGAGATATCACCAGATATATATTGGATTTTCCCCTGACCCTGAGTGTCCGGCCCCATGAGACGGTGGATTTATCGGCCTCTGGTGGTCCGAGGTCTTTCTCGCTGCACAGATTCATGCGTCAGGGCCTCCTGCAGACAATGCACTTTGCTTTATCGCGCTATCTCTAATAGCACCCGAGATATCACCAGATGTATGCTGGATTTTTCCCTGATCCTGAGTGTCCGGCCCCATGAGACCGTGGTTTTCTGGGCCACTGGTGGTCAGAGGTCGTTCCCGCGGCACAGATGCATGCGCCAGGGCCTCCTGCAGATAATTCACTTTGATTTATCGCGCTATCTGTAATAGCACCCGAGAAAGCACCATATATATGCTGGATTTTTACATGACTTTAGGTGACGGATACGGAAAATCTGTAATTTTCTCGGCCCCTGGTGGTCCGATGTCGTTCCTGCTGCACAGATGCATGCGCCAGTGCCTCCGGCAGATAATTCACTTTGATTTACCGCGCTATCTGTAATAGCACCTGAGATATCACCAGATATATATTGGATTTTTCGCTGACCCTGAGTGTCCGGCCCCATGAGACGGTGGTTTCCTCGGCCCCTGGTGGTCCGAGGTCGTTCCCGCTGCACAGATTCATGCGCCAGGGCCGACTACGGTCAATGCACTTTGGTTTATTGCGCTATCTCTAATAGCACCCGAGATATCACAAGATATATATTGGATTTTTCCCTGACCATGAGTGTCCGGCCCAATGAGACGGTGATTTTCTCGGCACCTGGTGGTCCGAGGTCGTTCCCGCTGCACAGAAATATGCGCCAGGGCTTCCTGCAGAAAATGCACTTTGATTTATTGCGCTATCTCTAATAGCACCCGAGATATCACCAGATATATATTGGATTTTTCCCTTACCCTGACAGTCCGGTCCCATGAGACGGTGGTTTTCTCGGCCCCTGGTGGTCAGGGGTCGTTCCCGCTGCACAGATTCATGCGCAAGGGCCTCCTACAGACAATGCACTTTGATTTATTGCGCTATCTGTAATAGCACCCGAGAAAGCACCATATATATGCTGGATTTTTACATGACTTTGGGTGACGGATACCGAAAATCTGTAATTTTCTCGGCCCCTGGTGGTCCGATGTCGTTCCTGCTGCACAGATTCATGCGCAAGGGCCGCCTACGGACAATGCACTTTGATTTATTGCGCTATCTGTAATAGCACCCGAGATATCACCAGATATATATTGGATTTTTCCCTGACCCTGACAGTCCGGCCCCATGAGACGGTGATTTTCTCGGCCCATGGTGGTCCGTGGTCGTTTCCGCTGCACAGAATCATGCGCCACAGCTTCCTGCAGACAATGCACTTTGATGTATTGCGCTATCTCTAATAGCACCCGAGATATCACCAGATGTATATTGGATTTTTCCCCGACCGGGAGTGTCCGGCCCCATGAGACGGTGGTTTTCACTGCCCCTGGTGGTCCGATGTCGTTCCCGCTGCACAGATTCATGCGTCAGGGCCTCCTGCAGACAATGCACTTTGATTTATGGCGCTATCTCTAATGGCACCCGATATATCAACAGATATATAATGGATTTTTCCCTGACCATGAGTGTCCGGCCCCATGAGACGGTGGGTTTCTCGGCCCCTGGTCGTCCGAGGTCGTTCCCGCTGCGCATAATCATGCGCCGCGGCTTCCTGCAGATAATTCACTTTGGTTTATTGCTCTATCTCTAATAGCACCCGAGATATCACCAGATATATATTGGATTTTCCCCTGACACTCAGTGTCCGGCCCCATGAGACTGTGGTTTTCTCGGCCCCTGGTGGTCCGAGGTCGTTGCCGCTGCACAGATTCATGCGCCCGTGCCTCCTACAGACAATGCACTTTGATTAATTGCGCTATCTGTAATAGCACCCGTGATATCACCAGATATATATTGGATTTTCCCCTGACACTCAGTGTCCGGCCCCATGAGACTGTGGTTTTCTCGGCCCCTGGTGGCCCGTGGTCGTTCCCGCTGCCCAGATTCATGCGTCAGGGCCTCCTACAGACAATGCACTTTGATTTATTGCGCTATCTGTAATAGCACCCGAGATATCACCAGATATATATTGGATTTTTCCCTGACCCTGAGTGTCCGGCCCCATGAGACGGTGGTTTTCTTGGCCCCTGGTGGTCAGAGGTCGTTTCCGCAGCACACAAGCATGCGCCAGGGCCTCCTGCAGATAATTCACTTTGGTTTATTTCGCTATCCCTAATAGCACCCGAGATATCACCAGATATATATTGGATTTTTCCCCGACCCTGAGTGTCCGGCCCCATGGGACGGTGGTTTTCTGGGCCCCTGGTGTTCCGAGGTCGTTCCCGCTGCCCAGATTCATGCGCCAGGGCCTCCTGCACCTAATTCACTTTCGTTTATTAGCTATCTCTAATAGCACCGGAGATATCACAAGATATATATTGGATTTTTCCCTGACCCTGAGTGTCCGGCCCCATGAGACGGTGGTTTTCTCGGCCCCTGGTGGTCCGAGGACGTTGCCGCTGCACAGATTCATGCGCCCGGGCCTCCTGCAGACAATGCACATTGGTTTATTGCGCTATCTCTAATAGCACCCGAGATATCACCAGATGTATGCTGGATTTTCCCCTGACCCTGAGTGTCCGGCCCCATGAGATGGTGGATTTCTCGGCCTCTGGTGGTCCGAGGTCTTTCTCGCTGCACAGATTCATGCGTCAGGGCCTCCTGCAGACAATGCACTTTGCTTTATCGCGCTATCTCTAATAGCACCCGAGATATCACCAGATATATATTGGATTTTTCCCTGACCCTGACAGTCCGGCCCCATGAGACGGTGATTTTCTCGGCCCATGGTGGTCCGTGGTCGTTTCCGCTGCACAGAATCATGCGCCACGGCTTCCTGCAGACAATGCACTTTGATGTATTGCGCTATCTCTAATAGCACCCGAGATATCACCAGATGTATATTGGATTTTTCCCCGACCGGGAGTGTCCGGCCCCATGAGACGGTGGTTTTCACGGCCCCTGGTCGTCCGAGGTCGTTCCCGCTGCGCATAATCATGCGCCGCGGCTTCCTGCAGATAATTCACTTTGGTTTATTGCGCTATCTCTAATAGCACCCGAGATATCACCAGATATACATTGCATTTATATCCGACCCTGAGTGTGCGGCCCCATGAGACGGTGGTTTTCTCGGCACCTGGTGGTCCGAGGTTGTTCCCTCTACACAGATTCATGCGCCAGGGCCTCCTGCAGATAATTCACTTTGGGATATTGCCCTATGTCTAATAGCACCCGAGATATCACCAGATATATATTGGATTTTTCCCTGACCCTGACAGTCCGGCCCCATGAGACCGTGGTTTTCTGGGCACCTGGTGGTCCGAGATCGTTGCCGCTGCACAGATTCATGCGCCAGGGCCTCCCGCAGACAAAGCAGTTCGGTTTATTGCGCTATCTGTAAAAGCACCCGAGATATAACCAGATATATGCTGGATTTTTACATGGCCTTGGGTGGCGGATTTCGAATATCTGTAATTTTCTCGGCCCCTGGTGGTCCGAGGTCGTTCCTGCTGCACAGATTCATTCGCCAGTGCCTCCTGCAGGCAATGCACTTTGATTTATTGCGCTATCTCTAATAGCACCCGAGATATCACCAGATATACATTGGATTTTCCCCTGACCCTGAGTGTCCGGCCCCATGAGACGGTGGTTTTCTAGGCCCCTGGTGGTCCGAGGTCGTTCCTGCTGCACAGATTCATGCGCCAGGGCCTCCTGCAGACAATTCACTTTGGTTTATTGCGCTATCTACAATAGCACCCGAGATATCGCCAGATATATATTGGATTTTTTCCTGACCCTGACAGTCCGTCCCCATGAGACGGTGATTTTCTCGGCCCCTGGTGGTCCGAGATCGTTCCCGCTGCACAGATTCATGCGCAAAGGCCTCCTACAGACAATGCACTATGATTTATTGGGCTATCTGTAATCGCACCCGAGATATCACCAGGTATATATTGGATTTTCCCCTGACCCTGAGTGTCCGGCCCCATGTGTCGGTGGTTTTCTTGGCCCCTGGTGGTCCGAGGTCGTTCCCGCTGCACAGATTCATGCGCCAGGGCCCGACGCAGATAATTCACTTTGGTTTATTGCGCTATCTCTAATAGCACCCGAGATATCACCAGATATATATTGGATTTTCTCCTGTCCCTGATTGTCCGGCACCATGAGACAGTGGTTTTCTCGGCCCCTGGTGGTCCGAGGTCGTTCCCGCTGCACAGATTCATGCGCCAGGGCCTCCTGCAGATAATTCACTTTGGTTTATTGAGCTACCTCTAATAGCACCCGAGGTATCACCAGATATATATTTGATTTTTCCCTGACCCTGAGTGTCCGGCCCCATGGGACGGTGGTTTTCTCGGCCCCTGGTGGTCCGAGGTCGCTCCCGCTGCACAGATGCATGCGCCACGGCCTGCAGCAGATAATTCACATTGGTTTATTGCGCTATCTCTAATAGCACCCGGGATATCATCAGATACATCCTGGGTTTTTACATGACCTTGGGTGTCCGGCCCCATGTGTCGGTGGTTTTCTCGGCCCCTGGTGGTCCGAGGTCGTTCCCGCTGCGCTGATTCATGCGCCAGGGCCCGCTGCAGATAATTCACTTTGGTTTATTGCGCTATCTCTAATAGCACCCGAGATATCACCAGATATATATTGCATTTTTACCCGACCCTGAGTGTCCGGCCCCATGAGACGGTGGCTTTCTCGGCCTCTGGTGGTCCGAGGTCGTTCCCGCTGCACAGATTCATGCGCCAGGGCCTCCTACAGACATACACTTTGGTTTATTGCGCTATCTGTAATAGCACCCGAGATATCACCAGATATATAATGGATTTTTCCCTGACCCTGAGTGTCCGGCCCCATGAGACGGTGGTTTTCTCGGGCCCTGGTCGTCCGAGGTCGTTCCCGCTACACAGATTCATGCGCCAGGGCCCGACGCAGATAAGTCACTTTGGTTTATTGCGCTATCTCTAATAGCACCCGAGATATCACCAGATATATATTGGATTTTTCCCTGACCCTGAGTGTCCGGGCCCATGAGACGGTGGTTTTCTCGTCCCCTGGTGGTCCGAGGTCGTTTCCGCTGCCCAGATTCATGAGCCAGGGCCTCCTAAAGACAATGCACTTTGATTTATCGCGCTATCTGTAATAGAACCCGTGATATCTCCAGATATGTACTGGATTTTTCCCTGACCCTGACAGTCCGGCCCCATGAGACGGTGATTTTCTCGGCCCCTGGTGGTCCGAGGTCGTTCCCGCTGCACAGAATCATGCGCCAGGGCTTGCTGCAGACAATGCACTTTGACATATTGCGCTATCTCTAATAGCACCCGAGATATCACCAGATATATATTGGATTTTCTCCTGTCCCTGATTGTCCGGCACCATGAGACGGTGGTTTTCTCGGCCCCTGGTGGTCCGAGGTCGTTCCCGCTGCACAGATTCATGCGCCAGGGCCTCCTGCAGATAATTCACTTTGATTTATCGCGCTATCTGTAATAGCACCAGAGATATCACCAGATATATATTGGATTTTTCCCTGACCCTGAGTTTCCGGCCCCATGAGACGGTGGTTTTCTCGGCCCCTGGAGGTCCGAGGTCGTTCCCGCTGGACAGATTCATGCGCCAGGGCCTCCTACAGACAATGCACTTTGGTTTATTGCGCTGTCTGTAATAGCACCCGAGAAAGCACCATATATATGCTGGATTTTTACATGACTTTGGGTGACGGATTCCGAATATCTGTAATTTTCTCGGCGCCTGGTGGTCCGAGGTCGTTCCTGCTGCACAGATGCATTCGCCAGTGCCTCCTACAGACAATGCACTTTGATTTCTAGCGCTATCTGTATCAGCAGCCGAGATATCACCAGATATATACTGGATTTTTCCCTGACCCTGACAGTCCGGCCCCATGAGACGGTGATTTTCTCGGCCCCTGGTGGTCCGAGGTCGTTCCCGCTGCACAGAATCATGCTCCAGGGCTTGCTGCAGACAATGCACTTTGATATATTGCGCCATCTCTAACAGCACCCGAGATATCACCATATATATGTTTTGATTTTCCCCTGACCCTGAGTGTCCGGCCCCATGTGTCGGTGGTTTTCTTGGCCCCTGGTGGTCCGAGGTCGTTCCCGCTGCACAGATTCATGCGCCAGGGCCCGACGCAGATAATTCACTTTGGTTTATTGCGCTATCTCTAATAGCACCCGAGATATCACCAGATATATATTGGATTTTTCCCTGACCCTGAGTGTCCGGGCCCATGAGACGGTGGTTTTCTCGTCCCCTGGTGGTCCGAGGTCGTTTCCGCTGCCCAGATTCATGAGCCAGGGCCTCCTAAAGACAATGCACTTTGATTTATCGCGCTATCTGTAATAGAACCCGTGATATCACCAGATATGTACTGCATTTTTCCGTGACCCTGACAGTCCGGCCCCATGAGACGGTGATTTTCTCGGCCCCTGGTGGTCCGAGGTCGTTCCCGCTGCACAGGATCATGCGCCAGGGCTTGCTGCAGACAATGCACTTTGACATATTGCGCTATCTCTAATAGCACCCGAGATATCACCAGATATATATAGGATTTTCTCCTGTCCCTGATTGTCCGGCACCATGAGACGGTGGTTTTCTCGGCCCCTGGTGGTCCGAGGTCGTTCCCGCTGCACAGATTCATGCGCCAGGGCCTCCTGCAGATAATTCACTTTGGTTTATTGCGCTACCTCTAATAGCACACGAGGTATCACCAGATATATATTTGATTTTTCCCTGACCCTGAGTGTCCGGCCCCATGGGACGGTGGTTTTCTCGGCCCCTGGTGGTCCGAGGTCGCTCCCGCTGCACAGATGCATGCGCCACGGCCTGCGGCAGATAATTCACTTTGGTTTATTGCGCTATCTCTAATAGCACCCGAGATATCACCAGATATATATTGGATTTTTCCCTGACCCTGAGTGTCCGGCCCCATGAGACGGTGGTTTTCTCGGCCCCTGGTGGTCCGAGGTCGTTCCCGCTGCACAGATGCATGCGCCACGACCTCCGGCAGATAATTCACTTTGGTTTATGGCGCTATCTCTAATAGCACCCGAGATATCACCAGATATATATTGGATTTTTCCCTGACCCTGAGTGTCCGGCCCCATGAGACGGTGGTTTTCTCGGCCCCTGGTGGTCCGAGGTCGTTCCCGCTGCTCAGATTCATGCGCCAGGGCCTCCGACAGACAATGCACTTTGATATATTGCGCTATCTCTAATAGCACCCGAGATATCATCAGATACATCCTGGGTTTTTACATGACCTTGGGTGTCCGGCCCCATGTGTGGGTGGTTTTCTCGGCCCCTGGTGGTCCGAGGTCGTTCCCGCTGCACTGATTCATGCGCCAGGGCCCGCAGCAGATAATTAACTTTGGTTTATTGCGCTATCTCTAATAGCACCCGAGATATCACCAGATATATATTGCATTTTTCCCCGACCCTGAGTGTCCGGCCCCATGAGACGGTGGCTTTCTCGGCCTCTGGTGGTCCGAGGTCGTTCCCGCTGCACAGATTCATGCGCCAGGGCCTCCTACAGACATACACTTTGGTTTATTGCGCTATCTGTAATAGCACCCGAGATATTACCAGATATATGCTGGATTTTTACATGACCTTGGGTGACGGATTCCGAATATCTGTAATTTTCTCGGCCCCTGGTGGTCCGAGGTCGTTCCTGCTGCACAGATTCATTCGCCAGTGCCTCCTCCAGACAATGCACTTTGATTTATAGCGCTATCTCTAACAGAACCCGAGATATCACCAGATATATACTGGATTTTTCCCTGACCCTGAGTGTCCGGCCCCGTGAGACGGTTGTTTTCTCGGCCCCTGGTGGTCCGAGGTCGCTCCCGCTGCACAGATGCATGCGCCACGGCCTGCGGCAGATAATTCACTTTGGTTTATTGCGCTATCTCTAATAGCACCCGAGATATCACCAGATATATATTGGATTTTTCCCTGACCCTGAGTGTCCGGCCCCATGAGACGGTGGTTTTCTCGGCCCCTGGTGGTCCGAGGTCGTTCCCGCTGCACAGATGCATGCGCCACGACCTCCGGCAGATAATTCACTTTGGTTTATGGCGCTATCTCTAATAGCACCCGAGATATCACCAGATATATATTGGATTTTTCCCTGACCCTGAGTGTCCGGCCCCATGAGACGGTGGTTTTCTCGGCCCCTGGTGGTCCGAGGTCGTTCCCGCTGCTCAGATTCATGCGCCAGGGCCTCCGACAGACAATGCACTTTGATATATTGCGCTATCTCTAATAGCACCCGAGATATCATCAGATACATCCTGGGTTTTTACATGACCTTGGGTGTCCGGCCCCATGTGTGGGTGGTTTTCTCGGCCCCTGGTGGTCCGAGGTCGTTCCCGCTGCACTGATTCATGCGCCAGGGCCCGCAGCAGATAATTAACTTTGGTTTATTGCGCTATCTCTAATAGCACCCGAGATATCACCAGATATATATTGCATTTTTCCCCGACCCTGAGTGTCCGGCCCCATGAGACGGTGGCTTTCTCGGCCTCTGGTGGTCCGAGGTCGTTCCCGCTGCACAGATTCATGCGCCAGGGCCTCCTACAGACATACACTTTGGTTTATTGCGCTATCTGTAATAGCACCCGAGATATTACCAGATATATGCTGGATTTTTACATGACCTTGGGTGACGGATTCCGAATATCTGTAATTTTCTCGGCCCCTGGTGGTCCGAGGTCGTTCCTGCTGCACAGATTCATTCGCCAGTGCCTCCTCCAGACAATGCACTTTGATTTATAGCGCTATCTCTAACAGAACCCGAGATATCACCAGATATATACTGGATTTTTCCCTGACCCTGAGTGTCCGGCCCCGTGAGACGGTTGTTTTCTCGGCCCCTGGTGGTCCGAGATCGTTCCCGCTGCACAGATGCATGCGCCTGGGCCTCCTGCAGATAATTCACTTTGGTTTATTGCGCTGTTTCTAACAGCACCCGAGATATCACCAGATATAATATTGGATTTTCCCCTGACCCTGAGTGTCCGGCCCCATGAGACGGTGGTTTTCTCGGCCCCTGGTGGTCCGAGGTCGTTCCTGCTTCACAGATTCATACGCCCGGGACTCCTGCAGACAATGCACTTTTAATTATCGCGCTATCTGTAATAGAACCCGAGATATCACTAGATATATGCTGGATTTTTACATGACATTGGGTGACGGATTCCGAATATCTGTAATTTTCTCGGCCCCTGGTGGTCCGAGGTCGTTCCCGCTGCACAGATGCATGCGCCAGGGCCTCCTGCGGATAATTCACTTTGGTTTATGGCGCTATCTCTAATAGCACCATAGATATCATCAGATATATAATGGATTTTTCCCCGACCCTGAGTGTCCGGCCCCATGTGTCGGTGGTTTTCTAGCCCCTGGTGATCCGAGGTCGTTCCTGCTGCACAGATTCATGCGCACGGGCCTCCTACGGACAATGCACATTGATTTATTGCGCGATCTCTAATAGCACCCGAGATATCACCAGATATATATTGGATTTTTCCCTGACCCCGTCAGTCCGGCCCCATGAGACGGTGATTTTCTCGGCCCCTGGTGGTCCGAGGTCGTTCCCCCTGCACAGAATCATGCCCCTAGGGCTTCCTACAGACAATGCACTTTGATTTATCGCGCTATCTGTAATAGCACCCGAGAAAACACCATATATATGCTGGATTTTTACATGACTTTGGGTGACGGATACCGAAAATCTGTAATTATCTCGGCCCCTGGTGGTCCGATGTCGTTCCTGCTGCACAGATTCATGCGCAAGGGCCTCCTGCGGACAATGCACTTTGATTTATCGCGCTATCTCTAATAGCACCCGAGATATCACCAGATATATAATGGATTTTTCCCTGACCCTGAGTGTCCGGCCCCATGAGACGGTGGTTTTCTCGGCCCCTGGTCGTCCGAGGTCGTTCCCGCTGCACAGATTCATGCGCCAGGGCCACCTGCAGATAATTCACTTTTGTTTATTGCGCTATCTCTAATAGCACCCGAGATATCACCAGATATATATTGGATTTTCCCCTGTCCCTGAGTGTCCTGCCTCATGAGACGGTGGTTTTCTCGGCCTCTGGTGGTCCGAGGTCGTTCCCGCTGCACAGATTCATGCGCCAGGGCCTCCTGCAGACAATGCACTTTGATTTACCGCGCTATCTCTAATGGCACCCGAGATATCACCAGATATATAATGGATTTTCCCCTGACCCTGACAGTACGGCCCCATGGGACGGTGGTTTTCTCGGCCCCTGGTGGTCCGAGGTCGTGCCCGCTGCACGGATTCATGCGCTAGGGCCTCCTGCAGGCAATGCACTTTGATTTACCGCGCTATCTCTAATGGCACCCGAGATATCACCAGATATATAATCGATTTTTCCCTGACCCTGACAGTACGGCCCCATGGGACGGTGGTTTTCTCGGCCCCTGGTGGTCCGAGGTCGTGCCCGCTGCACGGGTTCATGCGCCAGGGCTTCCTGCAGACAATGCACTTTGATTTATCGCGCTATCTATAATAGCACCTGAGATATCGCCAGATATACATTGGATTTTCCCCTGACCCTGAGTGTCCGGCCCCATCAGACTGTGGTTATCTCGGCCCCTGGTGGTCCGAGGTCGATCCCGCTGCACAGATCCATACGCCAGGCCCTCCTGCAGACAATGCACTTTGATCTATCGCGCTATCTTTAATAGCACCCGAGATATCACCAGATATATAATGGATTTTTCCCTGACCATGAGTGTCCGGCACCATGAGACTATGGTTTTCTCGGACCCTGGTGGTCCGAGGTCGATCCCGCTCCACAGATTCATGCGCCAGGGCCTCCTGCAGACAATGCACTTTGATTTATCGCGCTATCTCTAATGGTACCCGAGATATCACCAGATATATAATGGATTTTTCCTTGACCCTGACAGTCCGGCCCCATGAGACGGTGGTTTTCTCGGCCCCTGGTGTTCCGGCGTCGTTCCCGCTGCACAGATGCATGCGCCAGGGCCTCCAACAGATAATTCACTTTGATTTATCGCGCTATCTCTAATAGCACCCGAGATATCACCAGATATATAATGGATTTTTCCCTGACCCTGAGTGTCCGGCCGCATGAGACGGTTGTTTTCTCGGCCCCTAGTGGTCCGAGGTCGTTCCCGCTGCACAGATGCATGCGCCAGGGCCTCCTGCTGATAATTCACTTTGCTTTATTGCACTATCTCTAATAGCACCCGAGATATCACCAGATATATAATGGATTTTTCCTTGACCCTGACAGTCCGGCCCCATGAGACGGTGGTTTTCTCGGCCCCTGGTGTTCCGGCGTC
Source organism: Nomia melanderi (assembly GCF_051020985.1). Lineage (NCBI taxonomy): Eukaryota > Metazoa > Arthropoda > Insecta > Hymenoptera > Halictidae > Nomia > Nomia melanderi. Next base: position 237,093 of record NW_027475203.1, read on the forward strand.
GTTCCCGCTGCACAGATGCATGCGCCAGGGCCTCCAGCAGATAATTCACTTTGATTTATCGCGCTATCTCTAATAGCACCCGAGATATCACCAGATATATAATGGATTTTTCCCTGACCCTGAGTGTCCGGCCGCATGAGACGGTTGTTTTCTCGGCCCCTAGTGGTCCGAGGACGTTCCCGCTGCACAGATGCATGCGCCAGGGCCTCCTGCTGATAATTCACTTTGCTTTATTGCACTATCTCTAATAGCACCCGAGATATCACCAGAGATATATTGGATTTTCCCCTGACCCTGAGTGTCAGGCACCATGAGACTGTGGTTTTCTCGGCCCCTGGTGGTCCGAGGTCGATCCCGCTCCACAGATTCATGCGCCAGGGCATCCTGCAGACAATGCACTTTGATTTATCGCGCTATCTCTAATGGCACCCGAGATATCACCAGATATATAATGGATTTTTCCCTGACCCTGACAATCCGGCCCCATGAGACGGTGGTTTTCTCGGCCCCTGGTGTTGCGGCGTCGTTCCCGCTGCACAGATGCATGCGCCAGGGCCTCCAGCAGATAATTCACTTTGGTTTATTGCTCTATCTCTAATAGCACCCGAGATATCACCAGATATATATTGGATTTTCCCCTGACCCCGAGTGTCCGGCCCCATGAGACTGTGGTTTTCTCGGCCCCTGGTGGTCCGAGGTCGTTTCGGCTGCACCAATTCATGCGCCAGGGCCACCTGCAGACAATGCACTTTGATTTATCGCGCTATCTTTAATAGCACCCGAGATATCACCAGATATATAATGGATTTTTTACCTGACCCTGAGTGTCCCGCCTCATGTGTCGGTGGTTTTCTCGGCCCCTGGTGATCCGAGGTCGTTCCCGCTGCACAGATTCATTCGCCAGGGCCACCTGCAGACAATGCACTTTGATTTATCGCGCTATCTTTAATAGCACCCGAGATATCACCAGATATATAATGGATTTTTCCCTGACCATGAGTGTCCGGCACCATGAGACTGTGGTTTTCTCGGCCCCTCGTGGTCCGAGGTCGTTCCCGCTGCGCAGATGCATGCGCCAGGGCCTCCTGCAGAAAATGCACTTTGATTTATCGCGCTACGTGTAATAGAACCGGAGATACCACCAGATATATAATAGATTTTTCCCTGACCCTGACAGTCCGGCCCCATGAGACGGTGGTTTTCTCGGCCCCTGGTGGTCCGAGGTCGTTCCCGCTGCGCAGATTCATGAGCCAGGGCCTCCTACAGACAATCCACTTTGATTTATTGCGCGATCTTTAATAGCACCCGAGATATCACCAGATATATATTTGATTTTTCTCTGACCCTGAGTGTCCGGCCCCATAAGACGGTGGTTTTCTCGGCCCCTGGTGGTCCGAGGTCGATCCCGCTGCACAGATTCATGCGCCAGGGCCTCCTGCAGACAATGCACTTTGATTTATCGCGCTATCTCTGATGGCACCCGAGATATCACCAGATATATAATGGATTTTTTACCTGACCCTGAGTGTCCCGCCTCATGTGTCGGTGGTTTTCTCGGCCCCAGGAGATCCGAGGTCGTTCCCGCTGCACAGATTCATGCGCCAGGGCCACCTGCAGACAATGCACTTTGATTTATCGCGCTATCTTTAATAGCACCCGAGATATCACCAGATATATAATGGATTTTTCCCTGACCATGAGTTTCCGGCACCATGAGACTGTGGTTTTCTCGGCCCCTCGTGGTCCCAGGTCGTTCCCTCTGCACAGATTCATGCGCCTGGGCCTCCTGCAGATAATTCACTATGGTTTACTGCGCTATCTCTAATACCACCCGAGATATCACCAGATATATACTGGATTTTCCCCTGACCCTGAGTGACCGGCCCCATGAGACGGTGGTTTTCTCGGCCCCTGGTGGTCCGAGGTCGTTCCCTCTGCACAGATTCATGCGCCTGGGCCTCCTGCAGATAATTCACTATGGTTTACTGCGCTATCTCTAATACCACCCGAGATATCACCAGATATATACTGGATTTTCCCCTGACCCTGTGTGTCCGGTCCCATGAGACTGTGGTTTTCTCGGCCCCTGGTGGACCGAGGTCGTTTCCGCTGCCCAGATTCATGCGCCAGGGCCTCTTGCAGTCAATACACTTTGATTTATCGCGCTATCTCTAATGGCACCCGAGATATCACCAGATATATAATGGATTTTTCCCTGACCCTGACAGTCCGGCCCCATGAGACGGTGGTTTTCTCGGCCCCTGGTGGTCCGAGGTCGTTCCCGCTGCACGGATTCATGCCCCAGGGCCTCCTACAGACAATGCACTTTGATTTATTGCGCTATCTGTAATAGCACCCGGGATATCACCAGATATATAATGGATTTTTTACCTGACCCTGAGTGTCCCGCCTCATGTGTCGGTGGTTTTCTCGGCCCCAGGAGATCCGAGGTCGTTCCCGCTGCACAGATTCATGCGCCAGGGCCACCTGCAGACAATGCACTTTGATTTATCGCGCTATCTTTAATAGCACCCGAGATATCACCAGATATATAATGGATTTTTCCCTGACCATGAGTTTCCGGCACCATGAGACTGTGGTTTTCTCGGCCCCTCGTGGTCCGAGGTCGTTCCCTCTGCACAGATTCATGCGCCTGGGCCTCCTGCAGATCATTCACTATGGTTTACTGCGCTATCTCTAATACCACCCGAGATATCACCAGATATATACTGGATTTTCCCCTGACCCTGTGTGTCCGGTCCCATGAGACTGTGGTTTTCTCGGCCCCTCGTGGTCCGAGGTCGTTCCCGCTGCGCAGATTCATGCGCCAGGGCCTACTACAGACAATCCACTTTGATTTATTGCGCTATCTGTAATAGCTCCCGAGAAAGCACCATATATATGCTGGATTTTTACATGACTTTGGGTGACGGATACCGAAAATCTGTAATTTTCTCGGCCCCTGGTGGTCCAATGTGGTTCCTGCTGCACAGATTCATGCGCAAGGGCCTCCTACGGACAATGCACTTTGATTTATCGCGCTATCTGTAATAGTACCTGAGATATCACCAGATATATATTGGATTTTTCCCTGATCCTGAGTGTCCGGCCGCATGAGACGGTTGTTTTCTCGGCCCCTGGTGGTCCGAGGTCGTTCCCGCTGCACAGATTCATGCGCCAGGGCCTCCTGCAGACAATGCACTTTGATTTATCGCGCTATCTGTAATAGCACCCGAGATATCACTAGATATATATTGGATTTTTCCCCTACCCTGAGTGTACGGCCCCATGAGACGGTGGTTTTCTCGGCCCCTGGTGGTCTGAGGTCGTTCCTGCTGCACAGATTCATGCGCAAGGGCCTCCTACGGACAATGCACTTTGGATTATGGCGCTATCTCTAATAGCACCCGAGATATCACCAGATCTATATTGGATTTTCCCCTGACCATGAGTGTCCGGCCCCATGAGACGGTGGTTTTCTCGGCCCCTGGTGGTCCGAGGTCGTTCCCGCTGCACAGATTCATGCGCCAGGGCCTCCTGCAGGTAATTCACTTTGGTTTATTGCGCTATCTGTAATAGCACCCGAGATATCACCAGATATATATTGGATTTTCCCCTGACCATGAGTGTCCGGCCCCATGAGACGGTGGTTTTCTCGGCCCCTGGTGGTCCGTGGTCGTTCCCGCTGCACAGATGCATGCGCCAGGGCCTCCTGCAGATAATTCACTTTGATTTATCGCGCAATCTGTAATAGCACCCGAGAAAGCACCATATATATGCTGGATTTTTACATGACTTTAGGTGACGGATACCGAAAATCTGTAACTTTCTCGGCCCCTGGTGGTCCGATGTCGTCCCTGCTGCACAGATTCATGCGCATGGGCCTCCTACGGACCATGCACTTTGATTTATTGCGCTATCTCTAATAGCACCCGAGATATCACCAGATATATATTGGATTTTTCCCTGACCCTGACAGTCCGGCCCCATGTGACGGTGATTTTCTCGGCCCCTGGTGGTCCGAGGTCGATCCCGCTGCACAGATTCATGCGCCAGGGCCTGCTACAGACCATGCACTTTGATTTATCGCGCTATCTGTAATAGCACCCGAGATATCACCAGATATATGCTGGATTATTATATGACCTTGGGTGACGGATACCGAACATCTGTAATTTTCTCGGCCCCTGGTGGTCCGAGGTCGTTCCGGCTGCCCAGATTCATGCGCAAGGGCCAGATACGGACAATGCACTTTGGTTCATTGCGCTATCTCTAATAGCACCCGAGATATCACGAGATATATATTGGATTTTTCCCTGACCCTGAGTGTGCGGCCCCATGAGACTGTGGTTTTCTCGGCCCCTGGTGGTCCGAGGTCGTTCCCGCTGCACAGTTTCATGCGCCAGGGCCTCCTGCAGACAATGCACTTTGATATATCGCGCTATCTCTAATAGCACCCGAGATATCATCAGATACATCCTGGATTTTTACATGACCTTGGGTGTCCGGCACCATGTGTCGGTGGTTTTCTCGGCCCCTGGTGGTCCGAGGTCGTACCCGCTGCATAGATTCATGCGCCAGGGCCTCCGGCAGATAATTCACTTTGGATTATTGCGCTATCTCTAATAGCACCCGAGATATCACCAGATATATGCTGGATTTTTACATGACCTTGGGTGACGCATACCGAAAATCTGTAATTTTCTTGCCCCCTGGTGGTGCGAGGTTGTTGCTGCTGCACAGATGCATGCGCCATGGCCTCCTGCAGATAATTCAATTTGGTTTATTGCGCTATCTCTAATAGCACCCGAGATATCATCAGATACATCCTGGATTTTTACATGACCTTGGGTGTCCGGCACCATGTGTCGGTGGTTTTCTCGGCCCCTAGTGGTCCGAGGTCGTTCCCGCTGCACAGATTCATGCGCCAGGGCCGCCTGCAGATAATTGACTTTGGTTTAGTGCACTATCTGTAATAGCACCCGAGATATCACCAGATCTATATTGGATTTTCCCCTGACCATGAGTGTCCGGCCCCATGAGACGGTGGTTTTCTCGGCCCCTGGTGGTCCGAGGTCGTTCCCGCTGCACAGATTCATGCGCCAGGGCCTCCTGCAGATAATTCACTTTGGTTTATTGCGCTATCTCTAATTTCACCAGAGATATCACCAGATATATATTGGATTTTCCCCTGACCCTGAGTGTCCGGCCCCATGAGACTGTGGTTTTCTCGGCCCCTGGTGGTCCGAGGTCGTTCCCGCGGCACTGATTCATGCGCGAGGGCCTCCTACAGACAATGCACTTTGATTTATTGCGCTATCTGTAATAGCACCCGAGATATCACCAGATATATATTGGATTTTCCCCTGACCCTGAGTGTCCGGCCCCATGAGACGGTGGTTTTCTCGGCCCCTGGTGGACCGAGGTCGTTTCCGCTGCACAGATTCATGCGCCAGGGCCTCCCGCAGACAATGCCCTTTGATTAATCACGCTATCTGTAATAGAACCCGAGAAAGCACCACATATATGCTGGATTTTTACATGACCTGGGGTGACGGATTCCGAATATCTGTGATTTTCTCGGTCCCTGGTGGTCCGAGGTCGTTCCTGCTGCACAGTTTCATTCGCCAGTGCCTCCTACAGACAATGCACTTTGATTTATTGCGCTATCTCTAATAGCATCCGAGATATCACAAGATATATATTGGATTTTTCCCCGACCCTGAGTGTCCGGCCCCATGAGACGGTGGTTTTCTCGGCCCCTGGTGGTCCGAGGTCGTTCCCGCTGCACAGATTCATGCGCCAGGGTCCCCTGTAGATAATTCACTTTGGCCTATTGCGCTATCTCTAATAGCACCCGAGATATCACCAGTTATATATTGGATTTTTCCCTGACCCCGAGTGTCCGGCCCCATGAGACGGTGGTTTTCTCGGCCCCTGGTGGTCGGAGGTTGTTCCCGCTGCACAGATTCATGCGCCAGGGCCTCCTGCAGATAAATCACTTTGGATTATTGCGCTATCACTAATAGCACCCGAGATATCAAAAGATATATATTGGATTTTTCCTCGACCCTGAGTGTCCGGCCCCATGAGACGGTGGTTTTCTCGGCCCCTGGTGGTCCGAGGTCGTTCCCGCTGCACATATTCATGCGCCAGGGTCCCCTGTAGATAATTCACTTTGGCCTATTGCGCTATCTCTAATAGCACCCGAGATATCACCAGTTATATATTGGATTTTTCCCTGACCCCGAGTGTCCGGCCCCATGAGACGGTGGTTTTCTCGGCCCCTGGTGGTCGGAGGTTGTTCCCGCTGCACAGATTCTTGCGCCAGGGCCTCCGGCAGATAATTCACTTTGGATTATTGCGCTATCCTTAATAGCACCCGAGATATCACCAGATATATGCTGGATTTTTACATGACCTTGGGTGACGCATACCGAAAATCTGTAATTTTCTTGCGCCCTGGTGGTCCGAGGTCGTTGCTGCTGCACAGATGCATGCCCCAGGGCCTCCTGCAGATAATTCACTTTGGTTTATTGCGCTATCTCTAATAGCACCAGAGATATCACCAGATATATATTGGATTTTCCCCTGACCCTGAGTGTCCGGCCCCATGTGACGGTGGTTTTCTCGGACCCTGGTGGTCCGAGGTCGATCCCGCTGCACAGATTCATGCGCCAGGGCCTCCTGCAGATAATTCACTTTGGATTATTGCGCTATCTCTAATAGCACCCGAGATATCACCAGATATATATTGGATTTTCCCCTGACCCTGAGTGACCGGCCCCATGAAACTGTGGTTTTCTCGGCCCCTGGTGGTCCGAGGTCGTTCCCGCGGCACTGATTCATGCGCCAGGGCCTCCTACAGACAATGCACTTTGATTTATTGCGCTATCTGTAATAGCACCCGAGATATCACCAGATATATATTGGATTTTTCCCTGAACCTGAGTGTCCGGGCCCATGAGACGGTGGTTTTCTCGTCCCCTGGTGGTCCGAGGTCGTTCCCGCTGCACAGATTCATGCGCCAGGGCCTCCTGCAGACAATGCACTTTGATATATCGAGCTATCTCTAATAGCAGCCGAGATAACATCAGATACATCCTGGATTTTTAAATGACCTTGGGTGTCCGGCACCATGTGACGGTGGTTTTCTCGGACCCTGGCGGTCCGAGGTCGTTCCCGCTGCAACGATTCATGCGCCAGGGCCCCTTGCAGATAATTCACTTTGGTTTAGTGCGCTATCTGTAAGAGCACCCGAGATGTCACCAGATATATGCTGGATTTTTACATGACCATGGGTGACGGAGACCGAACATCTGTAATTTTCTCGGCCCCTGGTGGTCCGGGGTCGTACCTGCTGCCCAGATTCATGCGCCAGGGCCTGCTACAGACCTTGCACTTTGATTTATCGCGCTATCTGTAATAGCACCCGAGATATCGCCAGATATATGCTGGATTATTACATGACCTTGGGTGACGGATACCGAACATCTGTAATTTTCTCGGCCCCTCGTGGTCCGAGGTCGTTCCGGCTGCCCAGATTCATGCGCAAGGGTCTGATACGGACAATGCACTTTGGTTCATTGCGTTATCTCTAATAGCACCCGAGATAACACGAGATATATATTGGATTTTCCCCTGACCCTGAGTGTCCGGCCCCATGAGACTGTGGTTTTCTCGGCCCCTGGTGGTCCGAGGTCGTTACCGCTGCCCAGATTCATGCGCCAGGGTCCCCTGCAGATAATTCACTTTGGTTTATTGCGCTGTCTCTAATATCACCCGAGATATCACCAGATATATGCTGGATTTTTACGTGACCTTGTGTGACGCATACCGAAAATCTGTAATTTTCTTGCGCCCTGGTGGTCCGAGGTCGTTGCTGCTGCACAGATGCATGCCCCAGGGCCTCCTGCAGATAATTCACTTTGGTTTATTGCGCTATCTCTAATAGCACCCGAGATATCACCAGATATATATTGGATTTTTCCCCGACCGTGAGTGTCCGGCCCCATGAGACGGTGGTTTTCTCGGACCCTGGTGGTCCGAGGTCGTTCCCGCTGCAGAGATTCATGCGCCAGGGCCTGCTAGAGACAATGCACTTTGGTTCATTGCGCTATCTCTAATAGCACCCGATATATCACCAGATATATATTGGATTTTCCCCTGACCCTGAGTGTCCGGCCACATGAGACGGTGGTTTTCTCAGCCCCTGGTGGTCCGAGGTCGTTCCCGCTGCACAGATTCATGCGCCAGGGACTCCTGCAGATAATCCACTTTGGTTTATTGCGCTATCTCTAATTTCACCCGAGATATCACCAGATATATATTGGATTTATCCCTGACCCTGAGTGTCCGGCCCCATGAGACGGTGGTTTTCTCGGCCCCTGGTGGTCCGAGGTCGTTCCCGCTGCACAGATGCATGCGCCAGGGCCTCCTGCAGATAACTCGCTTTGGTTTATTGCGCTATCTCTAATAGCACCCGAGATATCACCAGATATATATTGGATATTTCCCCGACCCTGAGTGTCCGGCCCCATGAGACGGTGGTTTTCTCGGCCCCTGGTGGTCCGAGGTCGTTCCCGCTGCACAGATTCATGCGCCAGGGCCTCCTGCAGATAATCCACTTTGGATTATTGCGCTATCTCTAATAGCACCCCAGATATCACCAGATATATATTGGATTTTTACCCGACCCTGAGTGTCCGGCCCCATGTGACTGTGGTTTTCTCGGCCCCTGGTGGTCCGAGGTCGTTCCCGCTGCACAAATTCATGCGCCAGGGCCTCCTACAGACAATGCAGTTTGATTTATTGCGGTATCTGTAATAGCACCCGAGATATCACCAGATATATATTGGATTTTCCCGTGACCCTGAGTGTCCGGCCCCATGTGTCGGTGGCTTTCTCGGCCCCTGGTGGTCCGAGGTCGTTGCCGCTGCACAGATTCATGCGCCAGGGTCCCCTGTAGATAATTCACTTTGGCCTATTGCGCTATCTCTAATAGCACCCGAGATATCACCAGTTATATATTGGATTTTTCCCTGACCCCGAGTGTCCGGCCCCATGAGACGGTGGTTTTCTCGGCCCCTGGTGGTCGGAGGTTGTTCCCGCTGCACAGATTCATGCGCCAGGGCCTCCTGCAGATAAATCACTTTGGATTATTGCGCTATCACTAATAGCACCCGAGATATCAAAAGATATATATTGGATTTTTCCTCGACCCTGAGTGTCCGGCCCCATGAGACGGTGGTTTTCTCGGCCCCTGGTGGTCCGAGGTCGTTCCCGCTGCACATATTCATGCGCCAGGGTCCCCTGTAGATAATTCACTTTGGCCTATTGCGCTATCTCTAATAGCACCCGAGATATCACCAGTTATATATTGGATTTTTCCCTGACCCCGAGTGTCCGGCCCCATGAGACGGTGGTTTTCTCGGCCCCTGGTGGTCGGAGGTTGTTCCCGCTGCACAGATTCATGCGCCAGGGCCTCCGGCAGATAATTCACTTTGGATTATTGCGCTATCCTTAATAGCACCCGAGATATCACCAGATATATGCTGGATTTTTACATGACCTTGGGTGACGCATACCGAAAATCTGTAATTTTCTTGCGCCCTGGTGGTCCGAGGTCGTTGCTGCTGCACAGATGCATGCCCCAGGGCCTCCTGCAGATAATTCACTTTGGTTTATTGCGCTATCTCTAATAGCACCAGAGATATCACCAGATATATATTGGATTTTCCCCTGACCCTGAGTGTCCGGCCCCATGTGACGGTGGTTTTCTCGGACCCTGGTGGTCCGAGGTCGATCCCGCTGCACAGATTCATGCGCCAGGGCCTCCTGCAGATAATTCACTTTGGATTATTGCGCTATCTCTAATAGCACCCGAGATATCACCAGATATATATTGGATTTTCCCCTGACCCTGAGTGACCGGCCCCATGAAACTGTGGTTTTCTCGGCCCCTGGTGGTCCGAGGTCGTTCCCGCGGCACTGATTCATGCGCCAGGGCCTCCTACAGACAATGCACTTTGATTTATTGCGCTATCTGTAATAGCACCCGAGATATCACCAGATATATATTGGATTTTTCCCTGAACCTGAGTGTCCGGGCCCATGAGACGGTGGTTTTCTCGTCCCCTGGTGGTCCGAGGTCGTTCCCGCTGCACAGATTCATGCGCCAGGGCCTCCTGCAGACAATGCACTTTGATATATCGAGCTATCTCTAATAGCAGCCGAGATATCATCAGATACATCCTGGATTTTTAAATGACCTTGGGTGTCCGGCACCATGTGACGGTGGTTTTCTCGGACCCTGGCGGTCCGAGGTCGTTCCCGCTGCAACGATTCATGCGCCAGGGCCCCTTGCAGATAATTCACTTTGGTTTAGTGCGCTATCTGTAAGAGCACCCGAGATGTCACCAGATATATGCTGGATTTTTACATGACCATGGGTGACGGAGACCGAACATCTGTAATTTTCTCGGCCCCTGGTGGTCCGGGGTCGTACCTGCTGCCCAGATTCATGGGCCAGGGCCTGCTACAGACCTTGCACTTTGATTTATCGCGCTATCTGTAATAGCACCCGAGATATCGCCAGATATATGCTGGATTATTACATGACCTTGGGTGACGGATACCGAACATCTGTAATTTTCTCGGCCCCTCGTGGTCCGAGGTCGTTCCGGCTGCCCAGATTCATGCGCAAGGGTCTGATACGGACAATGCACTTTGGTTCATTGCGTTATCTCTAATAGCACCCGAGATAACACGAGATATATATTGGATTTTCCCCTGACCCTGAGTGTCCGGCCCCATGAGACTGTGGTTTTCTCGGCCCCTGGTGGTCCGAGGTCGTTACCGCTGCCCAGATTCATGCGCCAGGGTCCCCTGCAGATAATTCACTTTGGTTTATTGCGCTATCTCTAATATCACCCGAGATATCACCAGATATATGCTGGATTTTTACGTGACCTTGTGTGACGCATACCGAAAATCTGTAATTTTCTTGCGCCCTGGTGGTCCGAGGTCGTTGCTGCTGCACAGATGCATGCCCCAGGGCCTCCTGCAGATAATTCACTTTGGTTTATTGCGCTATCTCTAATAGCACCCGAGATATCACCAGATATATATTGGATTTTTCCCCGACCCTGAGTGTCCGGCCCCATGAGACGGTGGTTTTCTCGGACCCTGGTGGTCCGAGGTCGTTCCCGCTGCAGAGATTCATGCGCCAGGGCCTGCTAGAGACAATGCACTTTGGTTCATTGCGCTATCTCTAATAGCACCCGATATATCACCAGATATATATTGGATTTTCCCCTGACCCTGAGTGTCCGGCCACATGAGACGGTGGTTTTCTCAGCCCCTGGTGGTCCGAGGTCGTTCCCGCTGCACAGATTCATGCGCCAGGGACTCCTGCAGATAATCCACTTTGGTTTATTGCGCTATCACTAATTTCACCCGAGATATCACCAGATATATATTGGATTTATCCCTGACCCTGAGTGTCCGGCCCCATGAGACGGTGGTTTTCTCGGCCCCTGGTGGTCCGAGGTCGTTCCCGCTGCACAGATGCATGCGCCAGGGCCTCCTGCAGATAACTCGCTTTGGTTTATTGCGCTATCTCTAATAGCACCCGAGATATCACCAGATATATATTGGATATTTCCCCGACCCTGAGTGTCCGGCCCCATGAGACGGTGGTTTTCTCGGCCCCTGGTGGTCCGAGGTCGTTCCCGCTGCACAGATTCATGCGCCAGGGCCTCCTGCAGATAATCCACTTTGGATTATTGCGCTATCTCTAATAGCACCCCAGATATCACCAGATATATATTGGATTTTTACCCGACCCTGAGTGTCCGGCCCCATGTGACTGTGGTTTTCTCGGCCCCTGGTGGTCCGAGGTCGTTCCCGCTGCACAAATTCATGCGCCAGGGCCTCCTACAGACAATGCAGTTTGATTTATTGCGGTATCTGTAATAGCACCCGAGATATCACCAGATATATATTGGATTTTCCCGTGACCCTGAGTGTCCGGCCCCATGTGTCGGTGGCTTTCTCGGCCCCTGGTGGTCCGAGGTCGTTGCCGCTGCACAGATTCATGCGCCAGGGCCTCCTACAGATAATGCTATTTGACTTATTGCGCTATTTGTAATAGCACCCGAGATATCACCAGATATATATTGGACTTTTCCCTCACCCTGAATGTCCGGCCCCATGAGACGGTGTTTTTCTCGGCCCCTGGTGGTCCGAGGTCGTTCCCGCTGCACAGATTCATGTGCCAGGGCCTCCTACAGACAATGCACTTTGATTTATTGCGCTATCTGTAATAGCACCCTTGATATCGCCAGATATATATTGGATTTTTCCCTGACCCTGAGTGTCCGGAACCATGAGACGATGGTTTTCTCGGCCCCTGGTGCTCCGAGGTCGTTCCCGCTGCACAGATTCATGCGCCAGGGCCTCCTGCAGATAATTCACTTTGGTTTATTGCGCTATCTGTAAGAGCACCCGACATATCACCAGGTATATATTGGATTTTTCCCTGACCCTGAGTGTCCGGCACCATGTGTCGGTGGTTTTCTCGGCCCCTGGTGATCCCAAATCGTTCCCGCTGCACCGATTCATGCGGCAGAACCTCCTGCAGACAATGCACTTTGAATTATTGCGCTATCGGTAATAGCACCCGAGATATCACCAGATATATATTGGATTTTTCCCTGAACCTGAGTGTCCGGCCCCATGTGTCGGTGGCTTTCTCGGCCCCTGGTGGTCCGAGGTCGTTGCCGCTGCACAGAATAATGCGCCAGGGCTTCCTGCAGACAATGCACTTTGATTTATTGCTCTATCTCTAATAGCACCCGAGATATCACCAGATATATATTGGATTTTTCCCTGACCATGAGTGTCCGGTCCCATGAGACGGTGGTTTTCTCGGCCCCTGGTGCTCCGAGGTCGTTCCCGCTGCACAGATTCATGCGCCAGGGCCTCCTGCAGATAATTCACTTTGGTTTATTGCGCTATTTGTAATAGCACCCGAGATATCACCAGATATATATTGGATTTTTCCCTGACCCTGAGTGTCCGGCCCCATGAGACAGTGGTTTTCTCGGCCCCTGGTGGTCCGAGGTCGTTCCCGCTGCATAGATTCATGCCCCAGGGCCTCCTGCAGATAATTCACTTTGGATTATTGCGCTATCTCTAATAGCACCCGAGATATCACTAGATATATATTGGATTTTCCCCTGACCCTGAGTGTCCGGCCCCATGAGACTGTGGTTCTCTCGGCCCCTGGTGGTCCGAGGGCGTTCCCGCTGCACAGATTCATGCGCCAGGGCCTCCTACAGACAATGCACTTTGATTTATTGCGCTATCTGTAATAGCACCCGAGATATCACCAGATATATATTGGATTTTTCCCTGACCATGAGTGTCCGGTCCCATGAGACGGTGGTTTTCTCGGCCCCTGGTGGTGCGAGGACGTTGCCGCTGCCCAGATTCATGCGCCAGGGCCTCCCGCAGACAACGCACTTTGATTTATCGCGCTATGTCTAATAGCACCTGAGATATCACCAGATATACATTGGATTTTTCCCCGACCCTGAGTATCCAGCCCCATGAGACGGTGGTTTTCTCGGCCCCTGGTGGTCGGAGGTCGTTCCCGCTGCACAGATTCATGCGCCAGGGCCTCCTACAGACAATGCACTTTGATTTATTGCGCTATCTGTAATAGCACCCGAGATAGCACCAGATATATGCCAGATTTTTACATGACCTTGGGTGACGGATACCGAATCTCTGTAATTTTCTCGGCCCCTGGAGGTCCGAGGTCGTTCCTGCTGCCCAGATTCATGCGCCAGGGCCTCCTGCAGACAATGCACTTTGATTTATTGCGCTATCTCTAATAGCTCCCGAGATATCACCAGATATATATTGGATTTTCCCCTGACCCTGAGCGTCGGGCCCCATGAGACGGTGGTTTTCTCGGCCCCTGGTGGTCCGAGGTCGTTCCCACTGCACAGATTCATGCGCCAGGGCCTCCTACAGATAATGCACTTTGGTTTATTACGCTATCTGTAATAGCACCCGAGATATCACCAGATATATGCTGGATTTTTACATGACCTTGGGTGACGGATTCCGAATATCTGTAATTTTCTCGGCCCCTGGTGGTCCAAGGTCGTTCCTGCTGCACAGATTCATGCGCCAGGGCCTCCTGCAGACAATGCACTCTGATTTATCGCGCTATCTCTAATAGCACCCGAGATATCATCAGATATATCCTGGATTTTTATAAGAGCTTGGGTGCCCGGCCCCAAGTGTCGGTGGGTTTCTCGGCCCCTGGTTGTCCGAGGTCGTTCCCGCTGCACAGATTCATGCGCCAGGGCCACCTGCAGACAATGCACTTTGATTTATCGCGCTATCTGTAACAGCACCCGAGATATCACCAGATATATATTGGATTTTTCCCTGACCCAGTGTGTCCGGCCCCATGAGACGGGGATTTTCTCGGCGGTGGTCCGAGGTCTTTCCCGCTGCACAGAATGTTGCGCCAGGGAATCCTGCAGGCAAGGCACTTTGGTTTATTGCGCTATTTCTAATAACACCCGAGATATCACCAGATATATATTGGATCTTTCCCTGACCCTGACAGTACGGCCCCATGTGTCGGTGGTTTTCTCGGTCCCTGGTGGTCCGATGTCGATTCTGCTGCACAGATTCATGCGCCAGGGCCTCCTGCAGAAAATGCACTTTGATTTATGGCGCTATCTCTAATAGCACCCGAGATATCACCAGATATATGCTGAATTTTTACAAGACCTTGGGTGACGGATACCAAAAATCTGTAACTTTCTCGGCCCCTGGTTGTCCCATGTCGTTCCTGCTGCTCAGATTAATGCGCAAGGGCCTCCTACGGACAATGCACTTTGGTTTATTATGATTTCTCTAATAGCACCCGAGATACCACCAAATATATATTGGATTTTTCCCTGACCCTGACAGTCCGGCCCCATGTGTCGGTGGTTTTCTCGGTCCCTGGTGGTCCGAGGTAGATCCCGCTGCAAAGATTCATGCGCCAGGGCCTCCTGCAGACAATGCACTTTAATTTATCGCGCTATCTCTAATAGCACCCGAGATATCATCAGATACATCCCGGATTTTTACATGACCTTGGGTGACGGATACCGAAAATCTGTTATTTTCTCGGCCCCTGGTGGTCCGAGGTCGTTCCTGCTGCACAGATTCATGCGGTAGGACCTTCTGCAGACAATGCACTTTGATTTATTGCGCTATCTGTAATAGCACCCGAGATATCACCAGATATATGCTGGATTTTTACATGACCTTGGGTGACGGATTCCGAATATCTGTAATTTTCTCGGCTCCTGGTGGTCCGAGGTCGTTCCAGCTGCACAGATTCATTCGCCAGTGCATCCTACAGACAATGCACTTTGATTTAATGCGCTATCTCTAATAGCACACGAGATATCACCAGATATATATTGGATTTTTCCCTGACCCTGAGTGTCCGGCCCCATGAGACGGTGGTTTTCTCGGCCCCGGTGGTCCGAGGTCGTTCCCGCTGCACAGATTCATGCGCCAGGGCCTCCTGCAGACAATTCACTTTGATATATCCCGCTATCTCTAATAGCACACGAGATATCATCAGATACTTCCTGGATTTTTCCCTGGCCCTGGGTGTCCGAACCCATGTGTCGGTGGTTTTCTCGGCCCCTGCTGGTCCGAGGTCGTCCCCGCGGCACAGATTCATGCGCAAGTGCCTCATACGGACAATGCACTTTGATTTATTGCGCTATCTCTAATCGCACCCGAGATATCATCAGATACATCCTGGATTTTTACAGGACCTTGGGTGTCCGGCCCCATGTGTCGGTGGTTTTCTCGGGCCCTGGTGGTCCGAGGACGTTCCTGCTGCACAGATTCATGCGCCAGGGCCTCCTGCAGACAATGCACTTTGGTTTATTGCGCTATCTCTAAATGCACCCGAGATACCACCAGATATGTATTGGATTTTTAACTGACCCTGACAGTCCGGCCCCATGTGTCGTTGGTTTTCTCGGCCCCTGGTGGGCCGAGGTAGATCCCGCTGCACAGATTCATGCGCCAGGGCCTCCTGCAGACAATGCACTTTGATCTCTTGCGCTATCTCTAATAGCACGCGAGATATCACCAGATGTATGCTGGATTTTTACATGACCTTGGGTGACGGATACCGAAAATCTGTAAGTTGCTCGGCCCCTGGTGGTCCGAAGTCGTTCCCGCTACACAGATTCATCCACCAGGGCCTCCTGCAGACAAGGCACTTTGGTTTATTGCGCTATCTGTAATAGCACCCCAGACATCTCCAGATATATGCTGGATTTTTACATGACCTTGGGTGTCCGGTCCCATGTGTCGGTGGTTTTCTCGGCCCCTGGTGGTTCGAGGTCGTTCCAGCTGCTCAGATTCATGCCCAAGGGCCTGGTACGGACAATGCTCTTTGAATTACTGCGCTATCTCTAACAGCACAGGAGATATCACCAGATATATGCTGGATTTTTACATGACTTTGGGTGGCGGATACCGAAAAACTGTAATTTTCTTGGCCCCTGGTGGTCCGAGGTCGTTCCCGCTGCACACATTCATGCGCCAGCACCTCCAACAGAAAATGCAGCTTGATTTATCTTACTATTTCTTATAACTCCCGAGATATCAGCAGATACATGCTCGATTTTTGACAAAACCTGAGTGTGCGGTACCGTGTAACTGAGATTTTCTCTGCCGCTGATGCTCCGAGATCTTGCCTGCATAACTCACTTATGCGCCAGGGCTTTCTTACTATATAAAATTATATAAAACTATACAAAAGTAATACAAATATACAATAGGACTAAATAAAACTGTGTAAAACTATAACAAACTATATAAAACTATATTCAACTATATAAAACTATATAAAACTATATAAAACTATGTAAAACTAATAAAACTCCATAAAACAATGTAAAACTATATAGGACAATATAAAATTATATAAAACTATATAAAACTATATAAAAAGATGTAAAACTATATGAAACTATATAATACTATATAAAACTATATAAAACTAATAAAACTGTATGAAACTATATAGAAATATATAAAACTATATGAAACTAATGAAACAATACGAAAGATTGTAAAACGATATAAATCTGTATAAAACTATATGAAACTATATAAAACTATGTAAAACTCCACAAAACTATATAAAACTAATAAAACTGTATGAAACTATATAGAAATATATAAAACTATATGAAACTAATGAAACAATACGAAAGATTGTAAAACGATATAAATCTGTATAAAACTATATGAAACTATATAAAACTATATAAAGATATACAAAACTATATAAAACTACATAAAACTATATAAAACTATATGAAACTATATAAAACAATATAAAACTATATAAAACTATATAAAACTATATAAAACTATGTAAAACTATATAAAACTATATAAAACTATATAAAACTATATAAAACTATATAAAGCTATATAAAACCATATAAAACTATATAAAACTAAGAAAACTATATAGAAGTCTTTGAAACTATATAAAACTATTTAAAACTATATAAAACTACATAAAACTCTATAAAACTATATAAAACACTGTAAAACTATATAGAACTATATAAAACAATATAAAACTATCAAAACTATATAAAACTATATATAAATATATAAAAATATATAAAACTAAGAAAACTATATAAACTTATATAAAACTATATAAAAATATAGAAAACTAACAAAACTATATAAAACTATATAAAACTTTATAAAACTAGATAAAACTGTATAAAACTATATAAAACTCTATAATACTATATAAAACCACATAAAATTATATAAAACTATATAAAACTATATAAAACTATATAAAACTTTAAAAAACTATATAGAACTATATAAAACTATATAAAACTATATAAAACTATATTAAACTATATAAAACTATATAAAACTAATAAAACTATATAAATCTCTATAAAAATATATAAAACGATTTAAAACTAATAAAACTATATAATAATGTATAACACTATATAAAACTATATAAAACTATATAAAACATATAAAACTATATAAAACTCTAGAAAACTATATCAAACTAATAAAACTATATAAAACTATTAAAAACTAATAAAACTATATAAATCTATATAAAACTAAGAAAAAATTACAAAACTATATAAAACTATATAAAACTCTAGAAAACTATATAAAACTATATAAAACAATATAAAACTATCAAAACTATATAAAACTATATATAAATATATAAAACTATATAAAACTAAGAAAACTATATAAAACTATATAAAACTATATAAAACTATATAAAACTATATATAAATATATAGAACTATATAAAAATAAGAAAACTATATAAACTTATATAAAACTATATAAAAATATATAAAACTAAAAAAACTATACAAATCTATATAAAACTCTATAAAACTATATAAAACTATATAATACAACATAAAAGTATATAAAATTATATAGAACTATATAAAACTATTTAAAACTGTATAAAACTTTACAAAACTATATAAAACTATATAAAACTATATGTAACTATACAGAACTAAATGAACTTATATGAAATTATATAGATCTATATATAACTATTTAAAACTGTATAAAACTATATATAAAACAATATAAAACTATATAAAATTATATATGAAACTATATAAAACTATATGAAACTATATAAAACTATATAATACTATATAAAACTATTTAAAACTATATAAAATTATATAAAACTAATAAAACTTTGTGAAAACATATAAAACTATATAAAATTATTAGAACTATATGAAATTATCGAGAACTATATAAAACTACATAAAACTAATAAAACTGTATAAAACTATATAAAACTATATAAAACTATATAAAGCTATACAAAACTATATCAAACTATATGAAATTGTATGGAGCTATATAAAACTATTTAAAACTGTATAAAACTATACAAAACTATATAAAACTATATAGAACTATTTGAAACTATATAAAACTATATAAAACTATATGAAACTATATAGAAATATATAGACCTACATAAAATTATATAGAACTATATAAAACTATTTAAAACTGTATAAAACTATACAAAACTATATAAAACTATATAAAACTATATAAAACTATATAAAACTATAGAAAACTGTATAAAACTATATAAAACTATATAAAACTATATAAAACTATATAAAACTATATAAAACTGTATAAAACTATTGAAAGCATATAAAACTATATGAATCTATATAAAACAATATAAAACTGTATAAAACTATATAAACTGTATAAAAGTATATAAAACTATATAAAACTATATAGAACAATATAAGAATACCTAAAAATATATAAAACTATATAAAACTATAGCAAACTATATAAAAACTATATAAAACTGTATATAACTATATGAAACTATATAAAACTATATAAAACCATATAATACTATATAAAACTATATAAAAACTATATAAAACTATATAAAGCTATATAAAACTATACAAAACTATATAAAACTATATAAAACTACATAGAACTATATAAATCTGTATAACACTATTAAAACTGTATAAAACTATGTAATACTTTATAAAACTATATAAAACCAATAGAACTATAGAAAACCATATAATACTATATAAAACAATATGAAAATATATAAAACTATATAAAACTATATGAAACTATTTAGAACTATATGAAACTATATGAAACTAATAAAACAATACAAAAGATTGTATAACGATATGAAACTATATAAAACTATATGGAACTATATAAAACTACATAAAACTATATAAATCTATAGAAAACTATATAAACCTATATAAAAGTATATAAAACTATATAATACTCTATAAAACTATTTAGAACTATATGAAACTATATAAAACTAATAAAACAATACAAAAGATTGTATAACGATATGAAACTATATAAAACTATATAAAACTATATAAAACTATACAAAACTATATAAAACTATACAAAACTATATAAAACTAACAAAACTACTTAAAACTATATAAAACTATATAAAACTAAGAAAACTATATAAAAGTCTTTGAAACTATATAAAACTATTTAAAACTATATAAAACTATATAAAACTCTATAAAACTATATAAAAATCTATAAAACTATATAAAACTATATAAAACAATATAAAACTATCAAAACTATATAAAACTATATATAAATATATAAAACTATATAAAACTAAGAAAACTATATAAACTTATATAAAACTATATAAAAATATAGAAAACTAACAAAACTATATAAAACTATATATATCTTTATAAAACTAGATAAAACTATATAAAACTATATAAAACTCTATAATACTATATAAAACCACATAAAACTATATAAAACTATATAAAACTATATAAAACTATATAAAACTTTATAATACTATATAAAACTATATAAAACTATATAAAACTATATAAAACTATATAAAACTCTCAAAACTATATAAAAGTCTATAAAACTATATAACACTATTGAAACCTATATATAACTATATAAAACTAATAAAACAATACAAAAGATTGTATAACGATATGAAACTATATAAAACTATATGGAACTATATAAAACTACATAAAACTATATAAATCTATAGAAAACTATATAAAACTATATAAAAGTATATAAAACTATATAATACTCTATAAAACTATTTAGAACTATATGAAACTATATAAAACTAATAAAACAATACAAAAGATTGTATAACGATATGAAACTATATAAAACTATATAAAACTATATAAAACTATACAAAACTATATAAAACTATACAAAACTATATAAAACTAACAAAACTACTTAAAACTATATAAAACTATATAAAACTAAGAAAACTATATAAAAGTCTTTGAAACTATATAAAACTATTTAAAACTATATAAAACTATATAAAACTCTATAAAACTATATAAAAATCTATAAAACTATATAAAACTATATAAAACAATATAAAACTATCAAAACTATATAAAACTATATATAAATATATAAAACTATATAAAACTAAGAAAACTATATAAACTTATATAAAACTATATAAAAATATAGAAAACTAACAAAACTATATAAAACTATATAAATCTTTATAAAACTAGATAAAACTATATAAAACTATATAAAACTCTATAATACTATATAAAACCACATAAAACTATATAAAACTATATAAAACTATATAAAACTACATAAAACTTTATAATACTATATAAAACTATATAAAACTATATAAAACTATATAAAACTATATAAAACTATATAAAACTATATAAAACTATATAAAACTCTCAAAACTATATAAAAGTCTATAAAACTATATAACACTATTGAAACCTATATATAACTATATAAAACTCTATAATACTATATAAAACTACATAAAATTATATAAAACTATATAAAACTATATAAAACTATATTAAACTATGAAAACTTTATAAAACTATATAAAACTCTATGGAACTATATAAAACTATTTAAAACTATATAAAACTCTATATAACAATATAATACTATATAAAACTACATAAAATTATATAAAACTATGTAAAACTATATAAAGCTCTATAATACTATATAAAACTACATAAAATTATATAAAACTATTCAAAACTATATAAAACTCTATAATACTACATAAAACTACATAAAATTATATAAAACTATATAAAACTATATAAAACTATATTCAACTATGAAAACTTTATAAAACTATATAAAACTCTATAAAACTATATAAAACTATATAAAACTAACAAAACTATATAAAACTATATAAAACTTTATAAAACTATTTAAAACTATATAAAACTCTATAAAACTATACAAAACTATATAAAACTAAGAAGAAATAACAAAACTATATAAACCTATGTAATACTCTATAGAACTATATAA
Source organism: Nomia melanderi (assembly GCF_051020985.1). NCBI lineage: Eukaryota > Metazoa > Arthropoda > Insecta > Hymenoptera > Halictidae > Nomia > Nomia melanderi. The sequence continues at coordinate 259,119 of NW_027475203.1, forward strand.
AACTATATAAAACTAAGAAAACTATTTAAAATTCTATGAAACTATATAAAACTATTTAAAACTATATAAAACTATAGAATACTATATAAAACTATATAAAACTAAGAAAACTATATAAAACTATATAACACACTATAAAGCTATATAACACTATTTAAAACTCTATAAAACTCTATAAAACTGTATAAAACTATATAAAACTATATAAAACTAACAAAACTATATAAAACTATATAAAACTAATAAAACTATATAAAACTATATGAAACTCTATAAAACTATATAGAACTATGAAACACTATATAAAACTAAATAAATCTATATAAAACTAATAAAACTATATAAAACTATATAAAACTATATAAAACGATATAAAACTAATAAAACTATATAAAACTATATAACACTATATAAAACTACATAAAATTATATAAAATTATATAAAACTATATAAAACTATATAAAACTATATAAAACTAACAAAACTATATAAAACTATATAAAACTAATAAAACTGTATAAAACTATATAAAACTATATAAAGCTCTATAAAACTATATAAAACTAAGAAAACTATATAAAACTATATAAAAACTATATAAATCTATATAAAACAATATAAAACTATCATAACTATATAAAACTATATATAACTGTATTAAACTATATAAAACTAAGAAATCTATATACAACTATATAAAACGATTTAAAACTAATAGAGCTATATAATACTATATAAAACGATTTAAATCTAATAAATCTATATAATACTATATAACACTATATAAAACTATATAAAACTATAAAAAACTAACAAAACTATATAAAACTACATAAAACTATATAAAACTATATAAATCATACAAAACTATATAAAACTAAATAAAACTCTATAAAACTACATACAACTAATAAAACTATATAAAACTATATAAAACTCTACAAAACTATATAAAACTATATAAAACTATATAAAACTATATAAAACTATATAAAACTATATAAAACTATATAAAGCTATATAAAGCTCTATAAAACTATATAAAACGACATAAAACTATATAAAACTATATAAAACTTAGAAAACTATACAAAAGTATATAAAACTCTATAAAACTATATAAAACTATATAATACTATATAAAACTATATAGAACTATATATAAGTATATAAAACAATATAAAAGTATCAATACTATATAAAACTATATATAACTGTATAAAACTATATAAAACTAAGAAAACTATATAAATCTATATAAAACTATATAAAACTATATAAAACTAATAAAACTATATAAATCTATATAAAGCTATATAAAACTATATAAAACTAAGAAAACTATTTAAAATTCTATGAAACTATATAAAACTATTTAAAACTATATAAAACTATAGAATACTATATAAAACTATATAAAACTAAGAAAACTATATTAAACTATATAACACACTATAAAGCTATATAACACTATTTAAAACTCTATAAAACTCTATAAAACTGTATAAAACTATATAAAACTATATAAAACTAACAAAACTATTTAAAATTCTATGAAACTGTATAAAACTATATAAAACTATATAAAACTATATAAAACTA